>NC_089597.1:59638741-59852744 GCF_019320115.1 Miscanthus floridulus | reverse complement strand
GCAACATACGCATTTCCGCGACACTTAGCTGTTGAATATGTCGTCTTTTCGTAGGCCAACATTCTGCACCATACAACATAGCAGGTCTAATCGCCGTCCTATAAAACTTGCCTTTTAGCTTCTGTGGTACCCTTTTGTCACATAGGACACCAGACGCTTGCCGCCACTTCATCCACCCTGCTTTGATTCTATGGCTAACATCTTCATCAATATCCCCGTCCCTCTGTAGCATTGATCCTAAATATCGAAAGGTATCCTTCCTAGGCACTACTTGACCTTCCAAACTAACATCACTCATCAGATCCATATCAGCTAAAACCATTAGTCAATGAATTAAATGGTTAACTTTCCTAATGTAGAGAAGTAGAGGAACACAAGTACCATGCCTAGGAAAGTTCAAGGACCAGCAAGAATTTAGATACAAATGCAAATTTACATTCTGTCTAGGGAATTCTTGTGCAGCTCACACCAAAAGGAGCATAACACTCTTTTATGGTTAGTAAATTATAGCAAAATCTTTCTGGTGGATCCTTTTTCTTTGATACTCCCTCCATCCAAGAAGAATTCAATTCTACCTACAATGCTAAAGTAAAACCATCTTCAACTTGACCATTTTTTTACAAAATCGCACTAATATTTATGATGTCAAGTAGGTATTGTTAGATCCATCATGGAATATATTTTCATAGTATACCTATTTGGAATCATAACTGATGATACAACTTTCTATATACACAGTCGAACTTAAAATAGTTTTGACTGGCTTAGACCAGATCGAGAATTGCATTCTTTTTGAGACAGATGTTTATATGATTAGCACCAGAAGGAAAAACTTAGACTTACGGGGTTTGACACCAATGCTAAGTACCGCGAGAGTACTTAAAGATGATTGTGACGGGCTTTTACATATTGCACTACAGGTAATTAGATACCTTTGTTATCACAAACCTTGTTTGTATTGGCTACTTACTCAAATAGAAGTCAAATGAATACATGTGAAGCATATCCTTTGTGACTCTATCTGGCCAAACAGACAAACACTATACGGGCTTATGGAGGGTGGACAACACAGGTTATTAAAAGAAATAATAAACCAGCAAAGCAGTTAGAAAAGCATGAATGAGTTGGAATGTAAGTAAAGATTCGTGCTGAATATGCCAAACCTGAATTCTGACCAAATTTCAGCAGCCACACCTTCAGGAAAGAAATTCCTGGATGCACGCACTAAAGAGGTGACAGTCTCAAAGTGTTGCTTCCTTACTTTCCAACCCTCAGGTCCCATGTTTCTGAAAGCGACATGACATTCACTTAGCCTTCTGTCATTTTCTTCATTGTAGGAAATGGGTATAATGTCACATTTTACCTCTTGAAATGAGTCCTTATCAACGTATCATAAAGTGGTCTCCATTGCACATCAAGTGAAAGCCTCTTCCCATGCTTTCTTAGAAGCCTGATGAGCAGACCTCCCCACTTAATCTGATTATCATTCATTTACCAAGAAAAGAATATATCACCAAAGACCAAACAGATCTGAACTATCCATGTACAAATCATTAACTACTGAGCATTACCTGGACAACAAACTTGTTATGCGATGCATGAAATATCTCCAGTCCAAGCTTTACAAGAGCCTGTACATCCTCAGGAGCAATGTCACTCTTCGCCTTAATAAAACTAAATACATTGAAAAAGAACACCGACATTAATAATCCACAAACTCTAGAAACCACATTATTACAAAGTATTTTAAGTCTACATATCTAAATGTTTGCAAACAATCCCCTAAATGGTCTAGAAATGACTTAATTATGGTTTCAGTTGTCTGCATCCCTTTGAATCAGATCCATCAATCGCTCATGTGAATCTGAGTTCTTTTTGTTAGAACCCAAAGAGGGGTTCGCGTAAGATACTCAGTACATCAAAAAAAAATTAACCAATCAATTATCAGAAATTCAAGAGAGTTTTTCAAAAAAAAACACTCAAAGCATTGTTGCAAAATGTAGTAAACAAATCTGATCAAGAAACCGCAACTTAAAAGGTGGAAAGTCATAATGTGCTATTTTGGGTGTATTTCCATCTTTAAATCCAATGTTCTTTTTTCAGTTTTTCTTAATGCTGAACGTTCAGAACACCCTTAGGCACCTTCTCTAATTCCAGCAACCAATGCCACAGGAAGAAGCAATCGATGCTCTGTGCGACATGCATGATGTACCTACTGGCTCCATCTCCATGCAGCCAACTTCTGACTGTATGCAGTGCCTTGACAAATATGCCTGCTGCCAGGTCACTTGAATCGTGCCGCTGCCACTCTCACTATCATACAACTTCAATCAAGGAACAATGCACAAGTCTTCCCACTCTAAAGCATCACCACCAACATTGCTTTCACTAGGAGTGGAGGTCTGTGCTCAGTTGCTCAAAAAGCAGATAGCAGAAGAGGTAGCCAAATCAGAAGTACAAGTATTTGTCTATTTGGATAACATGCCAAAGACTTCTGGTGGGTACAGATATAAGCTTTTGCAACAGAACCATAGAGCTGAATCATGTTTAGTAGGATTGGAAAAGGAACCAGGATGTTCTGATCAGTTCACGTTTTGTCAGTGGGAAAGTTGGGTGAAATAGCAAAATACAGCGAAAGAAGCATATTATCATTTTTGTAATGGCATTTTACTGATGAAATATTCAGAGTGGCATTTTATACAAAAGCACAATCGATTGCATGGCATTTGCATTCAGCAAACACACAGTTGTGCATTTGACAGTATAACATTTTATGAAAAACAATTTCCCAAAATCTAATTGTATTCAGCAAACATACAGCTGTGCATTTGACAATATAGTAAATCCAAGGACAGTTAGACATACTTCTGACAATTGTAATAATCTGAATTTCTAATTCTGATCAAAATCACACCTCAAAAGAAGCAGTTCTCTGGAATTACTCATTTGATGTTCTAATTTTCAATGTGATCCATAGTTCAGAAAATTCAGCAGAGAACTGGAGTACAAAACAGAACGAAAAAGTGCTTGCAGAATACCTAAATTTGAAATTGCACACCGAAAAGAACACGGACACTAGGAAGTTGAGATAGTGATTGCCGCAACTCAAAATTCCCCTTACTCAAACGCGATCGCATCAAGCAAAAACCAGCACTCAGACAGACATTGACAACACTAAAGGCGAAATCCGCTACTCGATAAACCGGATTGCTAAGTCAAGTTAGGGAACAGCAGTGGAGGCAGCACCAATCGAGCAGCAGGCCGTCGCCCACACGAACCAGCAGACCGAAGTATAAACGAGACCTCAAAGCAATCGAAACGCAGCCACGGAAGGGGCGAGAGTTCGAGGGAGAAATTACAGGTCGAACACGGAGATCCACTTGAGTGTGGCGTAGGCGGAGTCGGGGTCCCCGGGCAGCCACGCGCCCGCGGCGGTCCGCACAGCGCCCGCAAACGCAGCTGCCTCCCCACGCGCCGCGGTGGCCACCGGTGGCGGCAGCCACGCGTTGTAGAGGTGCATCCTCCAATCCTCCCTCGGACCCCCTCTCGCACTGCCGCCGCCGCCGTGGATGCCCTCTCTGAGTTCTGAGCTCCGCGGGTCGAGCCAAGGCGAAAATGGATGGGCGGTGGTAGGTTTTGGGGGTTTAGTTGGGGAGGCAGGCTTGGGAGGCGCGGGGTACTTATAGGTGGCCGCTTTCTTTCTTCGCCTCCAAGACGAGGGGTGCCGCCGTGGAGACGACGACGACGACTCGAGGGAAGGAGACCTGGGGCTGGGGCGGCCGGTGCTCCACACAACCACGCCGGTGCTGTTATCGCTGACGCACGGCCTCGTATGGGGCGGGTGTACGGGGGCGGGGGAGAGCTGGTCTCGGTGCACGGTGGACTGGGGAGTGTGAGGCTGACAAAACGGTTACTCTTGAGCCTTGAGCCGTACGGATCACGAGGTCCTCTGATTCTTTGGAAGTGACGACGATGCATGTGCCCGAGCAGAAGCAGACTCAGGCCATGTGCCGCTGCGGGTCCAGGCCGTTGAAGATAGGCGTTGGCATGCCGTTAATAAGGCCGATAAATCAGATAAGTTAAATTAGTTATGAATAATTTTGGTTTGAATGGAATTTTAACAAATTTTGGTCTGAACGGAATTTTAACCGTTTAGTAAAAGTCAACTAGAATCGACTAACGGCAAATATATTATATTTCTACAGGAGATAACGGAACAACACAAACAATTTGCATAGGAAACCACCAAACGAGGAATATGTCAACAAATAAAATAAAAACAAAAATAATTAAGAATGCTTCTAACAAATAGAATCCCTCGTACCTAGGAAACCACCAAACAAGGAATGTGTCAACAATTAAGATAGAAACAAAAATAATTAAGAATCCGTCTAACGAGTAAAATCTCATAGGAATACATTTAAATAGGAATAGACATAGTTTCACTGTTCAACATAATAGTCGCAAAGAAATTCAGTTAAATTGATTAATTTCAGTTAACGTCACTTAAATACCAAATAAGTCACCGGGAATAGATCACTAAAATTTTGATTAATCCAACTTTTGATTAATCATTTTTTATGATTTTGTGTCCACCCCAATGTGGATATGACAATGATGTACGGATCGCAACATTATTATTAAAATCCTCTCGACTAACTTATGTTTGAACTTGATGGTTGATGAGAAACATTTTTTTCTAATTTTGGCCCTTTTAAGAACAAGAACTTGGTTTTCATTGCATCTCTTATAGATGCACTTAGATGCAACGTGAGTATTTTTGTTATTATATCGTTGCTGTGCTCTAAACAATTTAATGAATGTGTATCTTTTCAAAAAAAAAATGAATAAGGTTCCCTTTCCTGCTATCTCTTCATTTCCCTTTATCAATCTCTTTGGTATGAAATGAATTTCTCTCCTCACCTAGATTCATAAACGGCCCTGCAGTGGTGTCTTCTCGTAGGAGAATCATGTGCCTTGGATGGGATGGCGATGCACATGGCTAAATAATTTCACAAGAATTAGTAGTACAAAAATTCGTCATAGGTGGATTTTTATCTTGGATCCGCCACTCAGGGGCGGATCCAACGGTGGGGGGGCTCGAGCCCCCCTACCCATACCGGAGCAGTGGAACCCCCTATGGAGTTTCCATGAATTTTTAGGCAAAATTCTATAGTGTAGGGGGGCTGAGACTTAAGATCGAGCAGCAGTGTTGTTCAGCCCCCTCTAAAATATTTACTGGATCCGCCGCTGCCGCCACTGGGTATATTGAAGTGCAAATCCTGCTAGAGGACATGTCTTGTGCGATGCTCATGAGCCTTAGGATGCAGACTTCATGAGCTTCAGGTCTAGGACATCGCTATCAACCTCAGCACCCACTTCTGAAAGTCATACTTTGCTTTTGGTAATTAAGTGACAACCTTAGGTGGACTAATGTGGTGTATATTGAGATATATAGGTTTTTAGTCCACAGGTACACTAGTGTGAGCAACACATTAAGCCATGGTGGAGAGATGACTTAGACATGTTGATAGTGCTCAACTAGTGAGATGAAGGAGCTCGTTGCATATGAGACATGACGTGGAGTCATGTGACTAGGTGGAGAAGATATGATTAAGAGACATGGCTTGGTTACGATGGACCAGGTTGCAAGCATGAAGGGCAAGCTAGAGGCTCGGGTGCAATGGACCATCGAGGGGATGAAGCATGAGTAGAGAGCTTGGTGTCGATGGACCGAGGCAACGGTGAAGAGCAAGCGAAGCTGCGATTGATGAACCAATAAGGTCACATGAAGCTATGAAATGGGTCATATCATTCAAGAGAGATCAAGCCGAGTATTGATTCGAGTTGATGAACAAGTGGCTTGACATTGGACGATGAAGGACTTAATGCCATGGACAATAATCAAAGGTAGCATGGTTGGCTACGCTAATGGATGATCGTTGTTCATCATTTGATGAAGATGGAGGTTGGATGATTGCGTAGCATCACTAATGGAGGAGATGAAATGGAATGCGGAAGGCAAACGTATATTTATAGGGCTTTTTATTTCGCCGGTCTAAGGTTGAGTAGGAAAGTGTTTGACCACCAACTCCAGTTCCACCTGCTAAGGGGTATGTTTCATGGAGTTTCCATGCATTTTGTCTATACTATTGGTTCAATGAGCTAAGAATGCATCCTATCATTCTGTTTTAACAAGAAGTTGCCCCTGGATGAGCCTTTACCACTAGAGATGATATTATGTGAAGATCAACATGCACCTGCTAAGAAGATGACGCCCAAGAAGAATGTTGGCAACAAAGGTGAAGGAGGCCACTCCAACCAAGACTTAGTCTGGCAGATAAGCAACAATGAAACTGATTTTGGGCTATTTTGTAATGGCTATGTAGCCTTCACAAGCTACAAACAATGGCTATGTAATCTATTTAGTGCTGCCGGTATTGCCCAAGAACATGTAATGCCTGTGTTGCCCTGCTGCTCTAGTTAGAAACTACTGAACTTGTTAGCTAGAAGACTATGCAAACTGTACTAGATATGTTGCCTTGGTAGTGTAGCTGGAACCTATAATGATTGTGTTGCCTTAGTTGTTTTATTGCAAACTACATGCTTATGGACAATGCATTTGCCATAACATATTCAATACATTAGGTTCATAGGTCCATGCCAAATTACATATACCCAAACATTACTCCTACTCCATTTCTACTTCATAAGGTACATAATTCCTACAACAAATAGTCCAGCTAGATCCCACACCAACATCTTCTCACAATTGTGATCAAGCTCTCCATCAGTTATTCCATTTGCCTTGCACCAGTAGATGGAATAGACTTTGCTTCAACCTCTCCTTCTCCTTCATGATCAGTAGCAACATCTTGCACTGTTACCTTGCCTAACTCAACCAGTTTGTCTAGGTATTGTCTTTGCCATTTGAAGAACCCGCGAGTAGTTGGATCCTACAAAAAAACCAAGCAGTACAAGCTTCAAACTCAGTCATGTACTCTTCAATCAGCAAATATGACTAAGAAACGAGATTAGGAGCAAACAAATATCACCCCCTTGCATGTTCGCTGGGCACTTGAAGAAAACACTACCTGTCGGGTACCATAGAATCGGGTACCCCGAGCAAACATCAAAAGGGTTACTTAAATCCTATCAAAAAGCAAAGCTAGAAGCTAAGCCGTAGGCTCCTCACCGGCCACGTCCGAGCCTACTAGGCTCTCCGCCCCACCTCGAGCCTCGCACAGGAGGTCTCGACGTCCTGACGCAATCTCTGCCTCGCGCAAGGCCTTTCACGGAAGGCCTCGGCAAGGAGTGCAATCTCCGCCTCGCGCGAGGCCTCTCACGGAAGGCCTCGGCAAGGAGTCCGATCTCCGTCTCGCGCGAGGCCTCATTCTTCGTATCGCTCGAGGCTGGTTCGTCCATAGCCCATCGCCCCCCACCTCGACCGACCCTCCCGACAACATGTCATGTCCCATTAATACGTCAACCATTCCCGCAATCTCAGCCAGACGATGGTTCGACACCGTAGAATGGCCGATGGGACATGACGTCGCATCAGCACCATACCAGCTAAGATAGGGCACGGCGGAGATTATCGGTCACTGTATCCTAACGTTGTGCCCACGATCAGCGCCCACACCACACTGTGCCCCGCGATCCCCGCCTCGAAAACAACACGACATGGACGGCCTGGCCCGGGTCATCGCCATCTTCAAACCAGCACCCCGGATCAATCACTCTCTCCGGGCCTCAGCACTATGCACCAGGGTCTCGGCTATCTCAGGATTCGTGTCCGCCGAGACCCCTCCACGGTGGTGCAGCCTCGGCACCAACCGAGCCTCGGCCTCATGCACAGTCAATCCACAGCGGCTCGCACGTTCGCCACCACACCCACTCCGAGGCAGTCCTGGAGCTCCCATGACGCACAGGATCAGATGTGACCACCACGCCACCCCAGTGCTCCAAGGACAGACCACTCCGACGACCACGCCGCCACAGGAGCAGGCCACAGGGCTCGGCCATGCCGCCCCTGTTGGCATGATGCCGTATAATTAGCACAATGTACTATCCTTGTCCTCCCTTCAACTATAAAAGGAGAGGACTTAGGCCATTTAGAAGGGGGGAGAACTCACGGAGAAGAACACCCTGTAACACACACACACATATCCCAGCCGCCTGAGAGCAATGTCTCAAGCAGCCCACACGACACCTCGCCGAGACCTGGAACTAGCTCTCTCTCTCACCTTGTAACCCCCTACTACAAGCACTTTGGTGCAAGGAATACAAGATCGATCTCTTAGACTGGACGTAGGGCATCGATTGCCTGAACCAGTATAAACCTTGTGTCTCTTTGTATCACCATCCGGGATTAGGGGCACGTAGTCCAAATTCACTAGTCGGTTGAGGACTCCCCTGGTCCGAAACACTGACAGTTGGCGCGCCAAGTAGGGGCCTCTGCATGTTAGTTTCATCATCCCAGCAAGTTCTAGATGGTAGACCCCGTACGACCGTTGCGTCTTGGTACGGTGGTTTGGTTTGGGATCCTAGAGTTCATATCTCTAGGGCATGAGTACGACATGGTACTTCTCACTCCTCGAGCCCCACCAACCGACGACAAAGTCACGCACCGGTAGCCCAGGCGTAGGCGGTGCCCAGGCGGCCGTTCTCGCCGCGCTCGCTAGGCACGACGCGAGCAAGATCACCCCGACACTACGTGAATCCAGGGCGACACGCTGCTCCCCGCCGATATCCTACGACCAGCTATTGGCGCAAGGTCCCTGGTCGGGGACCTGTCTAGCCTGAGCTTGGATAAGGGAAAAACATCGGTGGAACGCGGCAACGCCCAGTCATCAAGCTCCACTCCACCACCCCCTGAGAACCCAACTCCGGCGGAGTAAAGCCTGGCGGTGGCACCATCCCCATACCCCTTTGGGTTGAGAAATGCCGTCGCCTCTTATGCTTACGCTTACACTACCGCTCACGAGGATGCCTTGGGACGCCGACAGCGCTTCGCTCTCAACCTGGACGCCCACGTCGACTCCTCGGAGGAGGACAAGGCGTGGCCTGGAATGGATTTCTCTGGACTCCACGACCCTAGAGCTATGTGCCGTTTCCTAGCCGCAAGCAACTACTGCTTCGGCTACTCCGACTCCGACGACAAGGGCACCTACGACCCCACTCGCGAGTGTTTTCACGTCGGGCTCGGGATGCCAAGGGTGGGCGAGGAGGACGAGGGGGCGGGCAACCGTTCCCCGCTTTGCCCAGGTACAGGCGCCGCCACACCTCCGTGCATTGTCTTGCCAAACACACGTAACGAGAACCCCGCTCTTGTGCGACCTCAACGCCCAGACCTAGAACAACTCCGTGAGCTCTAGGCCAAGGTCGAACAAGACCGACTTCTTCTACAGCAGCTTCGAGACTCTCTCGAATAGGAGCAGTGAGGTCACGGCGAAGGCGGAGGAGCCCGACGGAGGGCCCGTGATGTGCATCACCGCATCCACGACGACGAAGGGAGTGAGCAACACCCAGTCTTCAATCGCGCTAGCTAGAACGTCATAGCTGTGGCAATGCTAGTCCACGCAATGCCCGAGCCTTCTACCATGGAGGGGCGGTGGGTCCGCGGCGAGCTCCGAGATCTCCTAGAGACCACCGCGGTACAGCAGGTCGAAAGTTCCGCCTCCCGACGACACAGGGGCACCTCGAACTTGCCCGTAGCACCGCCTCAGCAGGATAGGGAAGCCTCGGTTTGTCCCAAGCCCGCTCGAGCACCAATAGCCCATAGGGTCCCCGTGCTTCTTGACTGCCTCGGCAGTCGACGCGAGGTGCAGGGAGACCATGAGGTGGTCAGCAGGCGACGACGCCATGACAATGAGGGGCCCGCTTGGGGTTACCACTCGCACCGAGGCGGCCGCTATGACAGTGAGGAGGACCGTAGTCCTTCTCCTGAACCGCCAGGCCCTCGGGTCTTCAGTAGGGCCATCCGCGCTGCTCTTTTCCCGGCCCAGTTTCAGCAACCAGCCAATCTCGTGAAGTATAGCGACGAGACCAACTCCAAACTATGGCTTGCCGATTATCACCTGGCCTGTCAGCTAGGTGGCACGGACGATGACCTGCTCATCATCTGCAACCTCCCCTTGCTCTTGTCAGACTCAGCGTGAGCCTGGCTCGAGCACCTTCCTCCCTCACAAATCCACGACTGGCGCGACTTGGTTAGGATCTTCATCGGGACTTCCAAGGCACATACGTGCGCCCTGGGAACTCCTAGGATCTTAAAAACTATCGCTAGAAACTAGACGAGTCTCTCCAAGACTTCATCCGGCGCTTCTCCAAACAGTGCACCGAGTTGCCCAGCGTCGGCGACTTGGAGATTGTCTAGGCTTTCCTCTCTGGCACCACCTGCCGAGACTTGGTTTGAGAGTTAGGTCGGAACATGCCACGCTCAGCTGCCGTGCTCCTCAACATCGCCACCAACTTCGCCTCGGATGAGGAGGCTATTGGAGCCATCTTCCCCGACAGCGACGCCAAGGGTAAGCAGAGGGATGAGGCCCCCGAGGCCTCGGCCTCCCGCCTCCCCAAGAGAAAGAAGAAGGGGCGCCTAGGGAAGCAGGAGGTCCTAGGGGCCGATCTGGTCGTGACCGCAGAATGCAAGAATCCTCGAGGCCTCAAAGGCCCTAGGCCTTTTGACGACATGCTTAAGAAACCCTGCCCTTACCACCAAGGCCTGGTCAAGCACGCCCTCAAGGATTGTACAGGCGAAGTCCCTCAGGTGTCCTCCAACAATGTATCACTACCGAGGCGGGCCGAGCCCTGCTTTGGGACTTGCACATAGGTGCCTGCGGGCACCATGCGGCGCCTCGGACGCTCGTAGGAAATGCTTTCCGCCAAGGGTTTTACTGGCCGACGGCGGTCGCCGACGTCACCAAGCTAGTGCGCTCATGCGAAGGATGTTAGTACTATGCTCGACAAACACACCTCCTGGCCCTGGCCCTCCAAACCATCCCCATCACATGGCCGTTTGCCGTATGGGGGCTCGACATGGTTGGGCCTCTGCAAAAGGACCCCGGAGGCTAAACCCATCTACTGGTATTAATCGATAAGTTCTCCAAATGGATCGAGGCTCGTCCGATCAATTGAATCAAATCCGAGCAGGCAGTGCTGTTCTTCACTGACATTATCCACAGGTTTGGGGTCCCCAACACCATCATCACCAATAACGGGACACAGTTCACCGGTAAAAAGCTCCTGACGTTTTGTGACGACCACCACATCCGTGTGGCCTGGTCAGCTATAGGACACCCAAGGACCAACAACCAAGTAGAGCGTGCCAACGGCATGATCCTACAAGGCCTCAAGCCAAGGATTCACAACTGGTTGAAAAAGTTTGGCAAGAAATGGCTCGCCAAACTCCCATCGGTCATCTGGATCCTGAGGAACACTCCAAGCCAGGCCACGGAGTTCACACCTTTCTTCCTGGTCTATGGGGCCGAGGCCATCCTCCCCACTGACTTGGAATATGGTTCCTCAAGGCTACAAGCCTATAACGAACAAAGTAACCACACCACCCAAGAGGACGCCCTCGATCAACTGGAGGAAGCCCGAGACGTCGCGCTGCTACACTCGGCCAAATACCAGCAGAGCCTACGGCGCTATCAGGCCCGACGCGTCTAAAGGCGAAACTTGAAGGTAGGCGACCTGGTACTGGGGCTAGCACAGAGCAACAAGGGCCGCCACAAGCTAACCCCGCCATGGGAAGGGTCGTACATCATCACCCAAGTACTGAAGCCCGGGACCTACAAGTTAGCCAACGAGAAGGGCGAAATCTTCACCAACGCTTGGAACATAGAACAGCTACGTCGCTTTTATCCCTAAATTTTCAAGCATTGTATATGTTGTTTCTCGGAATACAATTAAAAAACGTTGTTTATTTGGTCTAATTTTTTGAGAAACCCCCCGAGCCCATCATGGGTCTCGGCAATACAATAACACGGTAAGGGAGACTCGGCTCTGCCTTGGTAGAACCAAGCCTCCCTCGGGGGCTAGATGGGGGACTCCCCCCTAGGTCTCACGCACCATTCTTCAGTCGTTTTTCAAAAAAATTCCTACGCCAAGACTCTAGCATGCTCTGATGAATCGGTTGTAAAAACCCCTCGGGCCAAAGTTTGTTTCCTAAGCAAGAGGCCAGTAGAGTCACGAGACGGCCTACGCCTCCGGACTATGGCACTCCCTCACTACCTCTCGCCCAAGGGACGGCTTAGGCCCCAAGGAGGTGTTTTGCAAATGAAATCTGATCAGGAGCAATAGAGGGCAGAGGCTCGGAAACATGAGAAAAACAACTAAGAAACACAAATACTTCAAAAAGAAAGGCCTCGACGGCCACAAGCATTACGATACAAAAATAATTCCTACTCTATTTTTACATGGCCCCTGGGGCCCAGGTCAAGGCTCAGGGCCTTTAGCACCGGCAGATGGTAGGGGAGGAACCACCTCCTCTTCGAAGAGCGTCGCCAGCGCCGTGCCAGGGCCTTCCGCCGCCTCCATCAGCTTCGTGACTGCCGCATCAGCCTCCTCCTCATCATCGGGCAGGACATACCCATCACTGATGGCCGGGAGGTCGACGCCAATGTAGTGAGAAGAGATGACGGCCAACGCGCGCTTGACACCCGTGTGCAGCGCTCCTCGGAGCCGCTCGCGCATCTGGCTGCTCAACGCGATCAAACAGCTCCCTAGGGAGCTGCCTGACTGAATCCCTTCAACCTCCAAGGCCTCGTAGGCGGAAAGGGCGGCATGTTTCAGCGCCTCATGCTCCCCAATCTCGGTCTCGAGCACCGTCTGCACTGCGCTGAAAGCCTCGGCTACCCGAGTAGCCTCCACCTCTGACTCTGCACCATGGAGAATAGAATAAGGTTGAGCGAGAAAAAAAACAACCTAAATTAGGAGCAGAAGCCCACGGAACTCACCCTTGGCCTTTAGCTCCCAGCGTCGGGTCTCGACCTGACAGGCCTCGGCTTTCTTCTTCCAGTGCAGGGCCTCGGCCCGGGAAGCCTCGGCCTCCTCCTTCAAGCGCTGGGCCTCGACCCAAGAAGCCTTGACCACCCTGGAAGCTTCACTCCCTAGCTCTGCGTCACACAAGGAAGTTAGGGAGTGAACATAAGGAAAAGAAAACAAAATGAGGGGACTAAAGCTCACCCTCAACCGTCCCCCTCCAAACCACAGCCTCGGTTCGCGAGGCCTCAGCTGTAGCAAGGGCCTCATCCAAAGCACCCTTCGTTAGTTGGTGCGCATTCTGTTCCGCCCCTAGCTGCCCTGCGAGAGCCATGGCCGAGGCCGTAGCTTCAACGGCTCAGTCCCTGAAGGCATCCCGATCGCTGACCGCGCGGGTGAGCTCCTCCTCCAACTCCTTGACCCACGCCGCCAGAGGGGCGAGCTGTGTCTAGGCCATGGCTACCTCGACCTTTGCGTCGGCACAATGAAGGCGGAGGTCCTCTACCTCCGCGCTCCGCGCCGACAGGAGCTCATTGGCGCCGACAAGAAGGCCCTTCTGCCGCTGAAGCTAGTCCCAGATGCCCCTCTCCCACTGGAGAAAGACCGACTTCCCAAGGGACCAGGTCTCGAGCTCCTGGGGAAGCAAAACAGGGGTCATTGATTGCAACAAAACCTAGAAAAAGACAACGTCGCGCGAGAAAAGAAAACGCGAACTTAGGCGACTCTGGGCAGTTCGTCGGCCACCACGGACAACGCCGTCCGTAGCGACCGCTCCGCCAGCTGGTGGTATTGCTCGAAGGTGCCCCAGCGCTCGCCCTTGGCTGCGTCCTCGAGGGCGAACAGAGGCTCCCCCTCAGGGTCGTCCTGGCTCTGCCACAGTACCCGCGGGTGATCCCACCCGCGAGGCTCGGGTCGCGCCCGCATAAGGGCTGAGCTTCCCTCGCCCAAGATCAGAGCCGGCTGTTCCATGGCACTGGTCTCCTCGGTGTCGACCACCTCTCACACCCGGGAAGTATCGTCGGAGGAGATCGGATAGACCTCCGCCTCCCGGGCGCTCTCTCGCAACAACGGCAGGCCCTGAACCAAGGGCACCACCGAGGCCTCCACCGCCTTCATCTCTGCCTCCTAGATAGACGGCCTCACCGCCATCACGTCGCCCTCCGCAATTATGGCCTCGACGGTCTCGGGGGCTCCGGCCTCCGCAATTATGGCCTCGATGGTCTCGGGGGCTCCGGCCTCCGCCATCGTGGCCTCAGTGGTCGCAGAAACACCGACCGTGGTCGCTACGGTCTCTGCGGTCTTGGGCGCCCTGGCCTCCATCGCTTTAGCCTTAAAGACCCTGGGGGCCTTGGCAACCAAGGGCACGCCGGCCCCATCTAACTCGTGAGCCTCGCCCTCGTGGAGCAGAAGCACTCCCTCCCCTATCTGTGTTGGGGTCGCCTCAGCGGCCCCTCCTTGGGCGGTCGGCTCCTTCAGGTCGGCCCTCGTCGACGCCGCGCCGCATTGAATAGCAGCTTGTGCCTCCACCACCCAGTGGGCGGAGGAGTCGGGGCTCGCCTTGAGCGCCTTAAGGGGCGCCAAGGGAAGCTCGTCCGCAGGCCGCTTCCGACTAAGGAAAAATAACCTATAGGGTCAGCACGAGACCAAAAGGCGAACGGAAGGCACTACGACCCCGCCAAAAATACACCTACCTTGAATGGGGCGGCAACCACTTCACCACGGCAACCCCCATCCACAAAGGCGGTGGCGGCGGCAGAGGCATCGCCTCCATGTCCATCGGCGCCGGCCGGTCCTCAAAGGACCCCGGCGCCCTATCAGTCCTCTATGGGGGTGGTTGCGTTGCCTCCACCGCCACTTGTTCCACCATTGCCATTGAGCCCACCGGGCTGACGGCGCGTTTGCCCAATGCCCGCGCCCCGGGCGTGTCGGCCTCAGCCCCGGAGCGGGCAATCGCCGACCCCAGGTCCGCTTCTCCTCCTCCTCCTAGGAGTGCCAGGCTACTTGCCAACACTCCAGGCACCACCTCCACTACGTCAGGGAGATGGTCCAGATGACCTCACCCCACCTCACCCTCATCATCCCTGTCCGAGGCCTCCGTCGATAGCGACGGCGATGGGGATTCCTCCAACGGGAGACCATCCTTCCTTTGTTGACGGCAGCGCTTATCCAGCTCCTCGCGCGTGAGGATTTGCTTTGTGCGCTTTGCCGCCTTGGCGTCTTTCCGTTTTTTCTACGTGTCGGCGTGCACGCGGTTGATCATCCACTGCCTCGCGTCCTCGGGAACGGGCGGCAGAGAGGAATGCACGTCCCTCATCCCCTACAGGAACAACGAACACGCATAAGGGAACAAGAGGTAAGGGGAAGACTAAGGAGGCTCGGAGGCTACAGCAGCACATGACTTACCAGCGAGAGGAACCCCCACGACGGCCGCATCGCAATAGGGGTCAAGTTGCCGCCCCTCAGCTTCGCCTCTACCGTCTCCCCCACCCGACGAAGAATTTCCTCGTTGGAAAGGGCGGAGGAGGACATCCGGATGCCCTCAATGGGCTCACCCGGCTTCATCTTGAACAGCCACCGCCGCTGAGCCATCAGTGGCAGCACCCTCCGGCGGTGGAAGGCGGCCACGACCACAGCCACGATAAGACCATGGCCCCGCAGCCTCGCCAACCCCTCTAGAAGCGGCTGCAACTTGGGCTGGTCGTCCTTCGGGACGCCGTACTTCCATCTCTCCGGGCAGCTCCCCACAATCCGCCCAGTGCAAGAGGGAAGTCCTCCATCATCGTTTCGAAGGTAGAACCAGCTCATGTACCACCGGCGGTTGGAGGACGCGAGCTGGGCCGGGATGTAGAGGTGCTGGCGGTCCTAGCGCACTTGGAGAGTGCAGCCGTCGGCCCTCGTCGCCTTCCTCATACCCGACGTGCCCGTTGGCTTGGTGGTGTGCCCCGCCCGGAATAGGTGGAGCCACAACTCCCAATGGGGAGCAATCCCCAAATACCCCTCGCAGATGGCAACAAAGATAGCCGCCTGAGCGATGGAGTTGGGATTGAAGTTGTGGAGCTCCACACCATAGTAGTGTGGGAGCGCCCGCATGAACCGATCCACCAGGACGCCAAGGCCACGCTCATGAAAGGAGACGAAGCTCACGACGTAGCCGTCGTGAGGCCTCGGCTCTGACTCGCTGTACGGAGCAATCCACTCCGGCCTGGTGGGGTCCATCACCGGGCGAAGGAGTCCACCATCGACAAGCGACTGAAGCATCTCCTTGGTAACGTTTGACGGATCCTAGGGGTCTACCTCGATAATGATGATGTCATCGGCCATGAGTGCGATGGAGGGATCGGATGCGGTGGTGAGTTTTTCTCTCTCTCCCATGCTCTCGCTTTCTCCCTAGGCTCGCTCTTCTCCCCTCTTCTTCCCGGCACCTGCTGCTCTAGCGATGGCTCGACGAAGGCAGAGCTAATGCAGGCAAGGTAAGGTGAGGAGGGGCGAGACTCTTTAAGTATTTATGCAGGGAAAGGTGAAACGAACGAGCGACAAAATCGAGGAAGTTTCCCCTCGATCCGGTGCAGTTAACCACGAGCCGATTTCGTCGGCCCACGTGCCCACGTCTTTCTCATTAAATGCGAGAACAGTTACGTCCCATCCACCACATTACGCTCGGCCACTACAGCAGCAGGCGTCGCTTCGCCTCCCTAGGAAACTGCCTCAAAAGGCGTGCCACCCGTTGCTGAGCCAATGGGGAAGATATCCCCCCCGGCCTATTCCTTTCATATGAAGGAACCATGCTCTGAGCCTATTACAGTCTAGGGGTTCGAAGGCTGGGCCCCAAGAGGTTTTGACAGCCGCCCCAGGATAATAGAGTCAGGGACGACCGTGGGCGAGCCTATACGGGGCCGAGGCCCAAGCAAGCGAAATGCTTGGGATGCCCAAAGTCGTGTCCGAGACCAGCAGGAAAGTCTCTGAATGGGATCCCACCATAGGGAAGCACCGAGCCACCGAGGCCCAGCAAACGGCCTTGGCACCCACTGGAGAAACCCTCTGGTACTCTTAGAGTGTGTCTCTAGACCGCTAGCCGTCCCCTAGCGAACGGGGCACGGGCCTCCACTCGGACTTACCCAATAACAGCTCACTGGAAGTGCCACCGCTCGTGCCCACTAAGGGTAGCGAGGTAGATTCCACCCCTCCTTCCGAGCAAAAAGGAAGCATAAGGGCCGTACAAAAAGTCAGGGGAACCCCCGACGATCTTCTCGCCCTATGCAGAGGCTAAGGGGCTCTTCCTGCAACCTTGCCGAGACCCAGCGACCCCGGCTCGCACTCGAAGGGGCTTGGCAAAACAAACCCTCCTTCCGAGCAAAAAGGAAGCGTGAGGGTCGTATAAAAAGATAGGGGAGCTCCTGACAGCCCTCTTGCCCTATGCAGAGGCTAGGGGGCTCTTCCTGCAGATATGCTGAGACCCCGCGACCCGGGCTCACACCCAAAGGGGCCTTGACAAACAAACCCTCACGCGCGAGGGGCGTATAAAAAGTCAAGGAAGCTCCCGACGGCCCTCTCACTCCATGCAGAGGCTAGGAGCTCTTCCTACAACCATGCTGAGACCCAGCGGCTCCGGCTCGCACCCGAATGGGCTCGGCAAAAAACCCTTTGTCTGAATGAAAAGGACATGAGAGAGTCGAATAAAAAGGCCAGGGGACCCTTGATCGCCCTTGTGCTCCAGGCGGAGGCTCGAGGGCTCTTCCTGCACCCAAGACAAAGACAAACGATTTAAGTTCATACTAGAAGTTTCGTTACAAATACGATAAAGGGCACCGAGCCCGTTACGGTCCAGGGGTTCGAAGGCTAGGCCCCTAGAGGTTTCGACAGCCGCCCAGGGCAACAGAGTCAGGGACGACTTCGGGGCGAGCCTACGAATGGCCGAGGCCCGAGCGAACAATCACTCGGGGTGTCCTAAGTCGTGTTCGAGACCGGTAGGGAAGTCTCCAAATGGGATCCCACCGTAGGGAGGCACTGAGCCACCGAGGCCCAGCGAACGCCCTCGGCACCCACTAGAGAAACCCTCCGGTACTCTTGGAGTGTGTCTCTAGACCGCTAGCCATCCCCTAGCGAACGGGGCACGGGCCTCCACTTGAACTTACCCGATAACAGCTCACTGGAAGTGTCCACGCTCGTGTCCATCGAGGGTAGCCTAGCACATTCCACCCCTCCTTCCGAGCGAAAAGGAAGCATGAGGGTCGTACCAAAAGCCAGGGGGACCCCTGACGGACCTCTCGCTCCGTGCGAAGGCTAGAGGGCTTTTCCTACAACCTCACCGAGACCCCCGCGACCCAAACTTGCACTTGTGGGCTCGGCAAATACGATAAAAACTCCTCACTCAAACGCGAAACAAAAAAACCCCTGGAGGAGTAACTCCACTCCTCTAGGGCCTCGGGGGCTACACCCGGCGGGTGCGCTCATGCGCACCCACCGAAACCTCAAGAAACAGAACCCAATTTCTACGGGAGCGGCTATAAACCAAGCCTCGACAAACCCCCAGGAGAGTGCACGCACTCCCCCGGGGGCTCGGGGGCTACTGTCAGGTACCATAGAATTGGGTACCCCGAGCAAACATCAAAAGGGTCACTTAAATCCCATCAAAAAGCAAAGCTAGAAGCTAAGCCGTAGGCTCCTCATCGGCCATGTCCGAGCCTACCAGGCTCTCTACCCCGCCTCGAGCCTTGCATAGGAGGTCTCGGCGTCCTGATGCAATCTTCGCCTCGCGCGAGGCCTTTCATGGAAGGCCTCGGTAAGGAGTGCAATCTCCGCCTCGCGCGAGGCCTCTCACGGAAGGCCTCGACAAGGAGTCCGATCTCCATCTCGCACGAGGCCTCATTCTCCGTATCGCTTGAGGTCGGTTCATCCATAGCCCGTCGCCCCCACCTCGACTGACCCTCCCAACAGCACGTCATGTCCCATTAATACGTCAACCACTCCCGCAATCTCAGCCGAACGATGGTTCGACACCGCAGAATGGTCGACGGGACATGAGGTTGCATCAGCACCATACCAGCTAAGACAGGGCACGGCGGGGATTACCGGTCACTGTATCCTGACGCTATGCCCACGATCAGCGCCCGCACCACACTGTGCCCCGCGATCCCCGCCTCAAAAACAACACGACATGGACGGCCTGGCCTGGGTCATCACCATCTTCAAACCAGCACCCCGGATCAATCGCTCTCTCCAGGCCTCAGCACTATGCACTAGGGTCTCGGCTATCTCGGGATTCGTGTCTGCCGAGACCCCTCCACGGCGGTGCAGCCTCGGCACCAACCGAGCCTCGGCCTCATGCACAGTCAATCCACAGCGGCTCGCACGTTCGCCGCCACACCCACTCCGAGGCAGTCCTGGAGCTCCCACGACGCATAGGATCGGATGTGACCACCACACTGGCCCAGTGCTCCAAGGACAGACCACTCCGACGATCACGCCGCCACAGGAGCAGGCCACAGGGCTCGGCCATGCCGCCCCTGTTGGTACGACGCCGTATAATTAGCACAATGTACTGTCCTTGTCCTCCCTTCAACTATAAAAGGAGAGGACTTAGGCCATTTAGAAGGGGGGAGAACTCACGGAGAAGAACACCCTGTAACACACACACACACACACATATCCCAGCCGCCTGAGAGCAACGTCTCAAGCAGCCCACACAACACCTCGCCGAGACCTGGAACTAGCTCTCTCTCTCACCTTGCTTGTAACCCCCTACTACAAGCATTTCGGTGCAAGGAATATAAGATCGATCTCTCAGACTGGACGTAGGGCATCGATTGCCTGAACCAGTATAAACCTTGTGTCTCTTTGTATCACCATCCGGGATTAGGGGCACGCAGTCCAAATTCACTAGTCGGTTGAGGACTCCCCCGGTCCGAAACACCAACACTACCATAGTTCTCCTTTGTCCATGCCCGTAGTTCAATGACTTGAGCCATGCCACATGGCATTCGATGAGGAGGAGTCTGGTCTCCTCTCCAACCAAGTCACGGGGCCTAGGGCCAATGGTTGATCTGGGCATCGGGCGAGATGCCCTGCTCCCTTGCCTCGATGACTCTCCCCTCCCCGCCAACAAGACATACCGAGGGTGCGCGAGGTTAGCGCGAGGGAGAGTCCCTGGGCGCGATGAAGACGTAGAGTGTGAGAGTGTGTTGTCTGTTGGGGAGTGCGGCGTTTCCAGTGTGCCAGTGTAGAAGAAGAAGAATGCGGGTGGAGAAGAAGAATGCAGGTGGGAAAAGAAGAATGGGGCGGCGTGGAACGGAGAGTGAGCCCACGCGTGCCTAAGGGATAAGGCAGGCCACGAGAGGTCTGTGGTGTGCCCTTGCCATGCTGGAAGGGTGACTTGGCCAGCCACGTCGGCAAAATATCTAAAACAACGAACTTTTGGTGATTGCGGTGGCAAAATTAAGGACTCTCCCAAAGATGTCAATTTAGCCCTTGCTATGCTGGAAGGGTGACTTGGCCAGCCATGTCAGCAAAATGTCTAAAACAATGAACTTTTGGTGATTGCGGTGGCAAAATTAAGGATTCCCAAAATGTCAATTTAGCCCTCGGCAAACGTAAAAGTGACAAAAAAAAAAAACCCTGAATCTGTGTCGGTAACAAACGTGGCCTCCTAGCCGTCTTTTTATCAACCGGTCATTTGCGTCCATGATTGGCACACAGGTGGAGGCTACTCATTGGCTCGGAACATGTCATCGGATCAACAGCCAACAGTCCAGCGTGTCGCCGGCCGCAGCTGAATACCGTGCCCCATGCCATCGTCACCTCAGAATCATACGCCTTCGTCTCGCCTTACCTCGCTCAACGGCTCAAGAGTCGAGAGCTCGAGATAGATAATAAAACTAAAAAAAAGAAAAAAACGAAAAGAAAAGGAAAGTAAATTCCAAAATCGCAGGGGGCAGGGGCGACAGCGTATCCACTTTCATCGAAGCCTGCCGACATGGCGTTCCTGTCGAATCTCTCCTAGAGCTAGAGCCGACCTCCACCACGCTCGCGTCGAGTCGATCAGGTGATTGCCTCACAAGGGGTAAGCCACCCGCCAAATTACGGTTTCGATTTACGGGCTAATTTTGGAGAACGATTTTCCTATTTCGCTTGATAATCTGGATTGTTCTTTCTAGATATCGGATTCGGTGGTGGTGTGCTGTGGTGCGGTTTTGTTGCGGGAATTTTTTTTGGGTGTTTTTTCTGCGGGCGGGCGGGCGGGCGGCAGCTCCGGAGGTGAATATGATCCGTCTTCAGACGTACGCGGCGTTCAGCCTGCTGGCGACGGCTTCGGCGGCGTACTACGCCTTCAGCAGCCGGGAGCAGTTCTACCCGGCCATGGTCTACCTCTCCACATCCAAGATCTGCTTCGTTCTGCTCCTAAACACGGGCCTCGTCGCCATGTGCGTCGCCTGGCAGCTCGTCAAGCGCCTCTTCCTGGGGTCGCTCCGGGAGGCCGAGGTCGAGCGCCTCAACGAGCAGGCCTGGCGGGAGGTCGTTGAGATCCTCTTCGCGGTCACCATCTTCCGTCAGGACTTCTCAGTCTCTTTCCTCGCCATGGTCGCCGCGCTGCTCCTTATCAAGGCACTGCACTGGCTGGCCCAGAAGAGGGTCGAGTACATCGAGACAACACCTTCAGTGCCCTTGCTCTCACACATCAGGATCGTCTCTTTCATGGCGTTCCTCCTCATTGTTGACTGCCTCTTCCTGTCCAACTCGCTGAGGTCACTCATACAGAAGCGGGAGGCATCTGTTGTCATCTTCTTCTCCTTTGAGTAAGCTCGATTTTCAGTTTACACTGCCACGAATTGTCTTTTTATTGTTGCATTGTGCCGTACAAATGCAGAAAAATTATCTGTGCTATTTCCTTTTTCACCTTGTCACTATATCAATGTGACGCACTATAACAATTTTTTTCCTCTTTTTCAACATTAGAGTAGGGGTAGGGATTAATTAATATGATCAAACACTGTGAAATGACAATTCCCAAGATAATGGACAAATATTTGCAAATAGGAGATGTACTACATGTTAGGTCCATATATCATTTGACAATCTTTTTTAGTTGTGTTGTATGAAGCTTACCGCAATGCGTCCTCTTTACATTTTGTTTACTGTCCTCTTTGCACTGAGACTTACCCTGAACCCTATGAACAATACCAGATTCACAGTTATTGCTTTTGTTTATTCAATATATATTAGTTTTACTAGGTGACACCCTGTGCATTGCTGCGTGAATTTGTAACAAGAAATATGAATTTTTTATGTTTGTTAGAATAGGTTATTACACTATAGATAGGTAAAGATAGCAGATACAATGTACAAAAGAATACTGAATACAGTAAGAACAAACTAGATTTCTGAAAATAATGGAAGGGCCGAAACAAAACAAAATAGCCGTGAGTAGCTGAGAAGGCAAAGGAAGCACTGAAAAGCAATGATAACACAAGTGATATGTGTTAGCTACAGCAGTACCGTTAGAAATGGTCATCCATGTAAACCATAAAATCTCTATGGATAAAAAAAAATGCTACTCCATTTCCTTTGCAACGACATGGTCCATCTGTACTTCTATCGAACATGGTAAAGAAATGTGCAAATTTCTTTCAAACTGACCCAGTAACTAACATGCATCTCTTATTCAGCCTAGCAAGTCCATCCAGTCAGGTGGGGTTAGAAGAACAAATACAAATGCTTAGCGGCTAGAAAAACGGTTAAACTGGTCATTACAAAGAAACAAATTAGTCGCACAACAACGCAAAGCAGCCAATTTTAGAAAAAAATGATGAAAAAGTAATAGTGTAATTACTTAGAGGGAGGGAGAGTGAGAGGGATAGCCTCTCGTAGTCAGGTCTGGTGGCATGTAATGTGTCTTCTCTTCCTTTTTGGCCGTTAAATAGTAGCAAGGGTTGAGAACTGAAGAGGATACTTTGAAGGAAGGCAGGGCTGGATATTAATTAGTTAGCAGAACTCATCGGTTACTAAGAAGAATATCGGTGATGAACCAAGTTCTATGCAAGAGAGAATCAAAGGGCAAATATACGGTGTGTGTGTGTGTGTGCATCAGTGAATTTGGTAGTTAACTTGGAACTGGAAGGAGCAGCAAAATTTGGTGCTGATGCCCAATGTGAATGTGTGTGGAGAGGAAATAATAGATGGAACATTGATATCAGCTAAATTATTTAGTGGCCAAGGACAGCAGGAACTGAGAATACAGATGTAGCTATAGCATTGAGAAGCTAAGAAGGCCAAACAGCCAACTGTTTCTTTCACATTCGGGTAAGTGGCAAATGAAACAGGCAGCGATTAGTGAGGATACAGGAGAACATGAAGGTGGTATTCCTGACAAACTGACGGACATGATCAAACTGGCACTTGCTATCAGACAGCCTTAGTTTTACAGGTGACGTGGCACAACGTGAGAGTAGAGAAATAACATTTATTGACTTTAGTTGGTTCCATCTTTATAAGATATATAGATAGATACATTGACTATCTTAACTGCCTCAAGCTTCTAATCTGTTCACATATATTTGTTCTGACTGCTCTATTACAAAATGTTAGTCTAGCAACTTGTGCAGTTGTCTGTTTAGGTTTGAGCAATAGTTTTAAGTGATAACACTGCAAAGTATTAGCTCCATTTAGTATGAAACTCCAGCTATAGAATTTCTTCTTGCCTCTTGCTTCTGAAGCAAGGGGCATACCTTCCAGGCAAGGTAACAGTCCTATTGGCTAACCTTATGATGGCTTGAAGATGTGCTTTTGTTGTTCTGATTTCTAACTGCCTGGCAATTATTTTTTGATGTATTTAGATTCAATTGGTGCTACCCCTAATCTATCACGTATATCATTGTTCCGAACTCGATCCCTTCTTGTATGACCGCAAATCCAACACAACATACGCATTTCCGCAACACTAAGTTTTATATGACGGCGATTAGACCTGCTATGTTGTATGGTGCAGAATGTTAGCCTACGAAAAGACGACATATTCAACAGATAAGTGTCGCGGAAATGCGTATGTTGTGTTGGATTTGCGGTCATACAAGAAGGGATCGAGTTCGGAACAATGATATACATGATAGATTAGGGGTAGCACTAATTAAAGAAAAGCATGTCCAACACTGGTTGAGATTGATGGATAAGTCTCTGTGTAGGTCTTTGTGGGGCTGCTGCAGCATGGTGGTCTTGCTGCCCATCTAGGACAGCATCTAGGACTAGCATCTAGGACATCATCTTAGACTAGCATCTTGGCATATGCTTGGCTGGCTAGCAGCCTATAAATATGTATCCCAACCCCTCAGGTTGTCATGGCATTTGTGTGAGAAATAAACCAGAAAATTGCCCCAACTCCTAGTGTCATCATCTCTTGATGAGAGTAAGAATTCTGCTACTACCAAAAGTAAGAATTCAGTGACTAACAACTAGTATCAGAGCCGTACTATCCTGTAGCCTGAGCATCTCCTGCTCATCTCCTTTCCCAGCCGCGCAACAGCCCTAGCTGGGAGCAGTAGCAGCTCCGGCCGCTCCTGCTCACTCCTCTCCCTCCGCGCAGCTCGTCTGAAGCAGCCATCTCCCCACGCAGCGCCCCCCGGTAGTGCGTCATGTCCGCAGGGCAGTCTCAGCGCTCGGTCGCCTCGATCACGTGGCGTCGGCAGGAGGCCGAACTTGCCGCGGCAGAGGAACGCGAGCAAGCGACGGCAGAGACCGCTGCGGCGGCGGCAAGGGCGTCTGGCAGCGGCGGAGCTGGCAGCAGCTAGAGCGGAGGCGGAAGCAGCGGTAGTGGCGGATGCAGCGCATGCGGCGGTAGCAGACGACAGCGCCGACTCGGACCTCGAGCTGCTGGGGAGGGAGGCAGCGCGAGGGCGGGCGGCGTAGTGGGCAGCCGTGCACGCCCACGAGCGCGGCAGCAGCCCAAAAAGGCGCAGACGCGCCGTCGGCGCTCCTGGAGGAGGCGCGCACGGCGGCAGCGCTCCTGGAGGAGGCGCGCACGGCGGTGGCGCTCCTGGAGGAGGCGCGCACTGCAATGGTGGCGGACGGGTCGATGGAGAGCGCGGCCTTCATAGGCAGCGTGTCTCTCTCTCCCCGGATCGGTACCGTGGTTACCACGGGCTCTAGGCTGTTGTCAGGGACGTCGGCCCCGGCGGTGGGTGGCCTACCCTCACTAAGACTAACTACGTCGAGTGGGCTACGGTGATGAGGGTAAAGCTCCAGGTGCGGCACATGTGGGAGGCAGTCCGGTACGGCGACGTCGACTACGACCAAGATCGACGGGGGCATGATGCCCTCATCGCTGCAGTCTTGTTCGAGATGCAGTTCTCGCTTACCAACAAGCGGACTGCCAAGGAGGCTTGGGACGCCATCGCTGCGGCACGCATCGTCAGCGACCGTGCCCGCAAGTCCACACTGCAGGCACTTCGCAAGGAGTGGGAGAACCTGGCCTTTAAGCCAGGTGAGGACGTTGATGACTTTGCTCTTTGTCTCAACACTCTGTTGCAGAAGATGGTGCAGTTCGGCGATGACACCTACGGCGAGGAGAGAGCTGTCGAAAAGCTCTTCCGCTGCGTCCCCGAGAAGTACAAGCAGATGGCTCGCTCGATCGAGTCCCTGCTGGATCTCTCCACGATGACGATCGAGGAGGCGATAGGTCGCCTCAAGGTCGTCGATAGCGATGAGCCACAGTCTCTCTCGGGGCCCATCACCACTGGCGAGAAGCTCCTTCTCACTCGGGAGCAGTGGGCTGCCTGCCAAGGTGACCGGAAGAAGGGGGAGCCTTCTTCCATGACAGGTGGCCGCAAGCGTGGCAAGCCGCGCAAGGCGTGCAGAGACGCCTAGGCCGGGGCGCGAGGACGTGCCGAGGGTGATGCCCGCGGAGGCGCCCAGGGTGGCGCTGCCGGTAAGCACAAGCCGGCACGAGACGACACCTGCCGCAACTGCGGCCAGCTTGGCCATTGGGCCTAGGACTGTCGACAGCCATGACGCGGCCAAGCCCACGTCGCACAGGCGGAGGAGGAGCCGGCTCTGTTCATGGCACATGCAAGCATCGAGCTGTCTCCAGCGGCACCGGCCGCAGCGGCTCTCCTCCACCTTGACGAGCCAAAAGCACACGCCCTCCTCGGCGACGGCTCCGGCAACGACAAGACTGACGGGTGGTGCCTCGACACTGGCACCACCCATCACATGACCGGTCGACGGGAGTTCTTCACCAAGCTTGACTCTAGCGTCCGAGGCTCCATCAAGTTTGGGGATGCCTCCGGCGTGGAAATCAAGGGCGTCGGCTCCGTCATCTTCACCGCCGTGTCTGGTGAGCACAGGTTGCTCACCGGAGTCTACTACATTCCCGCGTTGAGGAACTCCATCATCAGCTTGGGACAGCTGGATGAGAACAGTTCGCGCGTGGTGGTTGAGGATGAAGTCATGAGGATTTGGGATCGCCGTCGCCGCCTTCTTGCCAATGTATCCAGAAGCGCAAATCGACTCTACGTCCTTAACGTGCAGGTGGCACAACCCCTCTGTCTCACTGCTCGCCGGGATGACGAGGCGTGGCAGTGGCACGAGCGCTTCGGGCACCTTCACTTCGAGGCCCTGAAGCGGCAAAGTGCCACAGAGATGGTGCGAGGCCTGTCGTGCCTCGACCATGTGGAGCAGCTCTGCGATGTCTGCGTGTTGACGAAGCAAAGGTGACTCCCCTTTCCCCAGCGGGCGAGCTTTCGAGCCAAGGAGAGGCTCGAGCTTGTGCACAGGGACTTGTGTGGCCCGGTGACACCGGCCACACCGGGAGGACGACGCTACTTCTAGCTGCTCGTCGACGACCTCTCCCACTACATGTGGGTGATGGTCCTCGGCAGCAAGGGAGGGGCTGCGGACGCCATCAGGCGCTCGCAGGCTGCTGCGGAGGCGGAGTGCGGCCGCAAGCTGCGCGTGCTGCGCACCGACAACGGCGGCGAATTCACGGCGGCTGAATTCGCGTCGTACTGCGCTGATGAGGGTATTCAGCGCCACTACTCCGCGCCGTACAGCCCGCAGCAGAACGACGTTGTCGAGCGGCACAACCAGACGATTGTGGGGATGGCTCGGGCCCTTCTCAAGCAGAGGGGGATGCCAGCTGTCTTCTGCGGAGAGGCGGTGGTGTCGGCCGTCTACATCCTCAACCGCTCGCCTACTAAGGCGCTCGACGGCAGGACGCCGTACAAGGCTTGGCATGGACGCAAGCCGGCAGTCTCCCACTTGCGGGTCTTTGGCTGCCTCGCGTTCGCCAAGGAGCTTGACCACATCAGCAAGCTCGACGACAGGAGCACTCCGGGAGTGTTCATCGGCTACGCGGAGGGCTCAAAGGCCTACCGCATCCTCGACCCGAAGA
The DNA here is from genome assembly GCF_019320115.1 of Miscanthus floridulus. Lineage (NCBI taxonomy): Eukaryota > Viridiplantae > Streptophyta > Magnoliopsida > Poales > Poaceae > Miscanthus > Miscanthus floridulus. The sequence continues at coordinate 59,825,386 of NC_089597.1, read as the reverse complement.
CACAGCGTGTGCGCACGGCGCGCGACGTTGTGTTCGACGAAGGGCGAGGATGGGCGTGGGACAAGGCGGTGGATGACGGCTCGGCTCCGACGTACGACGACTTCACTGTCGAGTACGTCCACTTCGAGGGAGCTGGGGGAGTAGGCAGCTCTTCTTCGACGAGCACGTCTACCCTAGTCCCCTAGCCTCCACCGACCCCGGCGCCTTCTACTTCGACAGCACCACGCTCTCCAGCCAGGACCTCGGCTGCGATGAGTTCTTCGCCGGCTCCACCACAGCCGGCACTGCCACGCACTCCAGCACCGACATGCACCTCTCCGGGCACATCTACTCCAACACCAGCTCGTGTCGAGCACAACCCGGTTGAGCTCGCTACTCCGCTCTCACGACGAGGATCGCATCGACGCGTACCACGACGGCGAGCCGTCGTGGTACCATATGATGGAGAACCTTCTCGGCGATCAGCCGGTGCCGGGACTGGTGCCTCACGACCTGGAGGCGCAGTTGCACCTTGCGTGTGATGACGACGAGCCTCGGTCGTTTGCTGAGGCCGAGAGACACGCGGCATGGCGCGCCGTGATGCAATTGGAGATGGATGCGGTTGAGAAGAACCGCACCTGGGAGCTTGCTGACCTTCCTCGTGGTCACCGCGCGATCACCCTTAAGTGGGTGTACAACCTGAAGAGGAATGAAGCCGGCACCATCGTCAAGCACAAGGCTCGCTTCATGGCACGAGGTTTCGTGCAGCAGGAGGGGGTCGACTTCGACGACGCCTTTGCTCCCGTGTCACGGATGGAGTCCGTGCGACTCCTTGCGCTAGCTGCCCAGGAGGGCTGGCGTGTTCATCACATGGACGTCAAGTCGGCGTTCCTTAACGGCGACTTGAAGGAGGAGGTCTATGTGCACCAGCCGCCGGGATTTGCGATCCCCGGCAAGGAGGGCAAGGTGCTCCGCCTGCGCAAGGCCCTCTATGGCTTGCGGCAGGCACTGAGGGCGTGGAATGCCAAGTTGGATTCCACGCTAAAGGGGATGGGCTTCGAGCAAAGCCCGCACGAGGCGGCCATCTAACGACGGGGCAGTGGAGGAAATGCTCTGCTGGTGGGTGTCTACGTCGACGACTTGGTGATCATCGGCACCAAGGATGCGGAGGTGGTGGCATTCAAGGAAGAGATGAAGGCCACCTTCCAGATGAGTGACCTGGGGCCTCGCTCCTTCTACCTGGGAATCGAGGTGCACCAGGATGACTCCGGGATCACGCTTCGATAGACCGCCTACGCCAAGCGCGTCGTTGAGCTAGCTGGGCTCACCGACTGCAACCCAGCTCTCACTCCGATGGAGGAGAGGCTGAAGCTGAGCCGCGACAGCACGACGGAGGAGGTGGACGCTACGCAGTATCGGCGTCTTGTGGGGAGCCTTCGCTACCTCGTCCACACACAGCCGGACTTGGCATTCTCCGTCGGCTACGTTAGTCGGTTCATGCAACGACCGACGACGGAGCACCAGCAGGCTGTGAAGAGGATCATCCGCTACGTTGCGGGGACTCTCGATCACGACCTCTACTACCCTAGGTGCCCTGGGACGGCACACTGCGTCGGGTACAGCGACAGCGACCATGCCGGCGACATCAACACCAGCAAGAGCACGAGCGGGATCCTCTTCTTCCTCGGCAAGTGCCTCGTTAGCTGGCAGTCGGTCAAGCAGCAGGTGGTGGCCCTGTCCAGCTGCGAGGCCGAGTACATAGCGGCCTCCTCCGCTTCGACTCAGGCGCTCTGGCTCACTCGACTGCTTGGTGATCTCCTCGGCAGAGACACTAGAGCGGTGAAGCTCAGGACGGACAGCAAGTCCGCTCTGGCCCTGGCAAAGAACCCCGTTTTCCATGAACGGAGTAAGCACATCCGGGTGAGGTACCACTTCATCCGAGGCTGTTTGGAGGATGGGAGCATCAAGGCAAGCTACATCAACACCAAGGATTAGCTTGCAGACCTGCTTACCAAACCTCTTGAGAGGATCAAGTTCTTTGAGCTCTGCTCCAGGATCAGGATATTTCAACTTTCCCACAAGACGACGCACAAGACTTAGGGGGTGAATGATGGATAAGTCTCTGTGTAGGTCTTTGTGGGGCTGCTGCAGCATGGTGGTCTTGCTGCCCATCTAGGACAGCATTTAGGACTAACATCTAGGACAACATCTTAGACTAGCATCTTGGCATATGCTTGGCTGACTAGCAGTCTATAAATATGTATCCCCAATCCCTCAGGTTGGCATGGTATTTGTGTGAGAAATAAACCAGAAAATTGCCCTAACTCCTAGTGTCATCCTCTCTTGATGAGAGTAAGAATTCTGCTACTACCAAGAGTAAGAATTCAGTGACTAACAGAGATGGTTTGGATATGTCCAACGGAGACCTCCAGAGGCACCGGTGCGTAGTGAAATCCTAAGCCAGAATAGTAACGTGAAGAGAGGCAGAGGAAGACCGAAGTTGACTTGGGTAGAGGCAATAAAAAGAGACTTGAAATGATGGAATATACCCAAAGACTTAGCCTTAGATAGGAGTGCTTGGAAAACAGCTATTCACGTGCCTGAACCTTGATTACTTCTGCTGGGTTTCAACTCTAGTCTACCCCAACTTGTTTGGGACTTAAAGACTTTGTTGTTGTTGTTGTTGTTGTATTTAGATTCAAAGTACTCACAGTAGTTACTAAATACAAATCATGTTTCAGGTATATGATACTAGCAACATCGACAATATCAACATTTATGAAGTATGTATTCTATGTCAGTGACATGCTAATGGAAGGTCAATGGGAGAGGAAGGCAGTGTATACATTTTACTTAGAGCTGATCAGTGACCTTGTGCACTTGTCACTATACATGCTCTTCTTCATAGCTATCTTCCTGTAAGTTCTATGGTACTATTCCTTTGAAACTATAGTGTAAACTATGGTTGATGATCCATTATACTAATATCAGGAACTATGGTGTCCCACTGCACTTGATTCGTGAGTTATATGAGACCTTCCGCAACTTCAGAATTCGCATTGCAGATTATGTACGCTACAGAAAGATCACTTCCAACATGAATGAACGCTTTCCAGATGCTACAGCAGAAGAGCTCAATGCGTGAGTTTTATATTGTAACATTCACACTAGCTTGTTGCCTCCACTGTAAAAATTCTTGTGATTTACATTTTATTGTTGTAATTGTTGTATTCAGGAGCGATGCTACATGTATTATTTGCCGTGAGGAGATGACTACAGCAAAGAAACTGCTTTGTGGGCATCTGTTCCATGTGCATTGTTTAAGGTCATGGCTAGAGCGCCAACACACTTGCCCTACATGCAGAGCTCCAATTATTCCCCCAGACAATGGACGTTCTGCATCAGCACGACAACATGGAGGTCAACCTGGTGTTCAGCCTGGTGAGATTCATTTTATTGATTTGTTCTTTTTTCTTTTCATAATCTGATTTCAGTCCAACATATCAGTGAGTACTGTACTGTGTAGTAAGTTCTATTTGTGATTTCATCTGAGAAAGCAGCTGCAGGTACTGACACTCCAGCCTCAGAAGGGGCACCAGGTGACAATATGAGCAGGCGCCAAGCAAAACTCGAAACTGCTGCAGCAGCTGCTTCTTTATATGGAAGATCTTTTGTTTATCCTCCAACAAACACCCTAAATAGGTAATGTTTCTGGAGCAGTCTATACACAAAGCTTTTCATGATTTTGCTTGCATCAACAACAACAACAACAACAACAAAGCCTTTAAGTCCCAAACAAGTTGGGGTAGACTAGAGTTGAAACCCAGCAGAAGCAATCAAGGTTCAGGCACGTGAATAGCTGTCTTCCAAGTACTTCTATCTAAGGCTAAGTCTTTGGGTATATTCCATCATTTCAAGTCTCCTTTTATTGCCTCTACCCAAGTCAACTTTGGTCTTCCTCTGCCTCTCTTCATGTTACTATCCTGGCCTAGGATTCCACTACGCACCGGTGCCTTTATAGGTCTCCGTTGGACATGTCTAAACCATCTCAACCGGTGTTGGACAAGCTTCTCTTCAATTGGTGCTACCCCTAATCTATCACGTATATCATCGTTCCGAACTCGATCCCTTCTTCTATGACCGCAAATCCAATGCAACATACGCATTTCCGCGACACTTATCTGTTGAACATGTCGTCTTTTGGTAGGCCAACATTCTGCACCATACAACATAGCAGGTCTAATTGCCGTCCTATAAAACTTGCCTTTTAGTTTCTGTAGTACCCTTTTGTCACATAGGACATCAGATGCTTGTCGCCACTTCATCCATCCTGCTTTGATTCTATAGCTAACATCTTTATCAATATCCCCGTCTCTCTGTAGCATTGATCCTAAATATCGAAAGGTATCCTTCCTAGGCACTACTTGACCTTCCAAACTAATATCTTCCTCCTCCCGAATAGTAGTGCCGAAGTCACATCTCATATACTTAGTTTTAGTTCTACTGAGTCTAAAACCTTTGGACTCCAAAGTCTCCCGCCATAACTTCAGTTTCTGATTCACTCCTGTTCAGCTTTCATCAACTAGCACTACATCGTCCGCGAAAAGTATACACCAAGGAATGTGCCCTTGTATGTCCTTTGTGACCTCATCCATTACTAAGGCAAACAAATAAGGGCTCAAAGTTGACCTTTGATGTAGTCCTATCCTAATCGGGAAGTCATCCGTGTCTCCATCACTTGTTCGAACTCTAGTCACAATATTGTTGTACATGTCCTTAATGAGCCCGACGTACTTCGTTGGGACTTTATGTTTGTTCAAAGCCCACCACATAACATTCCTTGGTATTTTATCATAAGTCTTCTCCAAGTCAATAAAAACTATGTGTAAGTCCTTCTTCTCCCTATACCGCTCCATAACTTGTCTTATTAAGAAAATGGCTTTCATGGTTGACCTTCCGGGCATAAAACCAAATTGGTTCATAGAGACCCGCGTTATTGCTCTCAAGCGATGCTCGATAACTCTCTCCCATAGCTTCATAGTATGACTCATCAACTTAATTCCCCGGTAATTAGTACAACTTTGAATATCCCCTTTATTCTTGTAGATCGGTACCAATATACTTCTCCACTCATCAGGCATCTTGTTCGATCGAAAAATATGGTTGAACAGCTTGGTTAGCCATACTATAGCTATGTCCCCGAGACATCTCCACACCTCGATTGGGATACCATCCGGTCCCATCGCCTTACCTCCTTTCATCCTTTTCAACGCCTCTCTGACCTCAGATTCTTGGATTCTCCGCACAAAGCGCCTATTGGTGTCATCAAAAGAGTCATTCAACTGAAAGGTTGTGTCCGTATTCTCACCATTGAACAATTTGTCAAAATACTCTTGCCATCGATGTCGGATCTCATCCTCCTTCACCAAGTAATGCTCCCTTTCATCCTTAATGCACTTAACTTGGTTGAAGTCCCTTGTCTCTCTCTCCTTCCTTCGTACTCAAACGTTGGTAAAGATCCTCGTACGCTCTATCCTTTGCCACACTTACAGCTCGCCTTGCAGTCTTCTTTGCCACCTTGTACTTCTCTATGTTGTCCACACTCCTGTCATGGTACAAGCGTCTATAACACTCTTTCTTCTCCTTAATAGCCCTTTGGACTTCCTCGTTCCACCACCAAGTATCTTTAGCCTCGCATCCACTTTCTTTGGTTACTCCACACACCTCTGAGGCCACCTTCCGAATGTTGGTTGCCATCTTCTCCCACATGTTTATGTCTTCTTCTTCCTTCCAAGAGCCCTCTTTGATAACCCTTTCCCTGAATACCTCTGACGTCTCTCCTTTCGGTTTCCATCATTTTGTTTTTTCAATCTTAGCTTGTTTATCCCTACGGGCACGCACCTGAAAACGAAAGTCTGCCACCAAAAGCTTATGTTGAGAAACAACACACTCCCCTGGTATCACCTTGCAACCCAAGCATGCTCGTTTGTCCTTTCTTCTTGTGAGGACAAAGTCAATCTGGTTAGAGTGTTGTCCGCTACGGAAGGTCACTAGATGAGATTCTCTTTCTAAAGAAAGTGTTGGCTATCATCAGGTCAAAAGCTACCGCGAAGTCTAGAACTTCCTCCTCCTCCTGATTCCTACTACCATACCCAGAACTTCCATGAACTGCCTCGAAACTTGCGCTTATAGTACCTACATACCCATTAAGATCTCATCCTATAAAAAGCTTCTCACTACTGGGTACAGCTCTAATTAGGCCATCTAAGTCTTCCCAGAACTGTCTCTTAGCACTCTCGTCGAGGCCTACTTGGGGGGTATACGCACTAATTACGTTCAAGACCATATCACCAATGACAAGCTTGACTAAGATAATCCTATCTCCTTGCCTTCTCACTCCCACCACATTATTCCTGAGGCTGTTATCAATCAAAACTCCTACTCTATTTCTATTCGCAACTGTCCCTGTGTACCAAAGCTTGAAACCTGTATTGTCCACCTCCTTCGCCTTCTGACCCTTCCATTTAGTTTCTTGAACGCATAATATATTTACACGCCTTCTAGTCGCGGTATCAACTAATTCTCTTAACTTACCTGTAAGTGACCCTACATTCCAACTGCCTAAACGGATCCTAGTTGGTTCGACTAGCTTCCTTACCCTTCGCACCTGTCGAATCAAATGTGTGAAAGGTCCTAATGGCTAGAGGGGGGGTGAATAGCCTAATAAAAATTTCTACAACAACACTTAACCAAATGGTTAGACAATTATGAGGCGAAGCGAGTGTTGCACTAGCCTACTTAAAATGCAAGCCACCTACCACAATTCTAGTTTAGATAGTGTCTATTCACACAATAGCAAAGACACTATCCTATGTTAGTGTGCTCTCAAAGACTAACTAAAGAGCCACACCAACCAAGCAAGTAAGCTCTCACAACTAGCTACACTAAAGAGCTTGTCAACTAGTTTGCGGTAAAGTAAAGAGAGTGGTTAGGATAGTTATACCGCCGTGTAGATGAAGAACCAATCAATCACAAAGATGAATAACAATGAAGACCAATCACCTCGGAATCAATGATGAAGACAATGATTTTTTACCGAGGTTCACTTGCTTGCCGGCAAGCTAGTCCTCGTTGTGGCGATTCACTCACTTGGAGGTTCACGCGCTGATTGGCTTCACACGCCAAACCCTCAATAGGGTGCCGCACAACCAACACAAGATGAGGATCACACAAGCCACGAGCAATCCACTAGAGTACCTTTTGGCGCTTCGCCGGGGAAAGATCAAGAACCCCTCACAATCACCACGATCGGAGCCGGAGACAATCACCACCTCCGCTCGACGATCCTCGCTGCTCCAAGCCGTCTAGGTGGCGGCAACCACCAAGAGTAACAAGCGAAATCCGCAGCGAACCACGATCACTAAGTGCCTCTAGATGCAATCACTCAAGCAATGCACTTGGATCACTCCCAATCTCACTATGATGATGAATCAATGATGTAGATGAGTGGGAGGGCTTTGGCTTAGCTCACAAGGTTGCTATGTCAATGAAAATGGCCAAAAGATATGAGCCACAGCCGGCCATGGGGCTATAAATAGAGCCCCAAACAAATAGAGCCGTTATACCCCTTCACTGGGCAAAACGCGCTCTGACCGGACGCTCCGGTCATACTGACCGGACGCTGGCCCTCAGCGTCCGGTCGCTCGATGGATGCCACGTGTCATCACTTTCAAATGCTGTTCGTCAGATTCCAACGGCTACGAAGCTGACCGGACGCTCCGGTCAAAACTGACCGGACGCTGAAGGCCCAGCGTCCGGTCGTTTCCAGTAAGCTCCCGAGCATGACCGGACGCGTCCGGTCGAATGCGATCGGACGCAGCCAGCGTCCGGTCACATTCCAGCTACTGTGTCACCGTACGTCAGCGCGACCGGACGCAGCCTGCCAGCGTCCGGTGCATTCGGATCCAGCGTCCGGTCAGTTGACCGACGCTGGCATCTTTGCGACCAACTCGTTTTCACTTCTAACTTCTTCACCCTTGCTCTAATGAGCCAATCACCAAGAATTTTGCATCCGGCGCAATAGAAAATAGACATTTCATTTTTCCAAAAGCGCCGAATCCCGCCTCGCAAGCTCGGCGGGAGGGAGAGAGGGACCCAAACCCATCTCAACCCTGCAAACACCTTGTGCACATGTGTTAGCATATTTTCACAAATATTATCAAGGGTGTTAGCACTCCACTAGATCCTAAATGCATATGCAATAAGTTAGAGCATCTAGTGGCACTTTGATAACCGCATTCCGATACGAGTTTCACCCCTCTTAATAGTACGGCTATCAAACCTAAATGTGATCACACTCTCTAAGTGTCTTGATCACCAAAACAAAATAGCTCCTACAAGTTATACCTTTGCCTTGAGCTTTTTGTTTTTCTCTTTCTTCTCTTCAAGTTTAAGCCCTTGATCATCTCCATGCTATCACTATTGTCATGTTATGATCTTCATTAGCTTCTTCTACTTGAAGTGTGCTACCTATGTCATGATCACTTGATAAACTAGGTTAGCACTTAGGGTTTCATCAATTCACCAAAACCAAACTAGAGCTTTCAATGTGAAGACCCTTGCTCATTTTTCACTACACCTGGGCGCCGATGTAGCGCACCACTAAGGATGCGACGACCCGATCCTTGATCACTTGACACCGTGCCCAGATCGCGACACGGCGCGTCATGGGGTGACGACCCGGCCCTTGCTCATTTAACGCCATACCCGGGTTCCGATATGGCGCATCGCTAAGAGGGTTACGCTCCAACGATTTTCTTTCGGGTTTCATCTCCATTAGAATGGCTAAATTTAACGTTGGCTCACCACGCCTAACACAACCCTCCTCCTTTACCAGGGTATCTTCTCTAAATGGGTGGCTGACGACGCTTGTCTACTTTTATGTACTTTGTAATCACTGAATCTAATCTAATTATTACTGTATTGATAGCATTGTAGGGGGTGCTTTGTTCTTTCATAAAGCATACTAATAAGTATGCCATATTCAATCATCAGGTCAGGTCCTCAGTCTACATCAAGTACACCACAATCTGAAGCAAGTAACTCCAATCAATCACAGAAAGACCAAGAGCTGCAGATCCAAAACTCAAGTGATGGTTTAGCACCTTCGCCTTTTAGCGCAAATGGTGCCATTGGTTCAGGACCAAGCACCAGCAATCTTGAAAATTCACTGCAGAAGGCACAGGAAAACTTTATAAAGGGCCAGATAGAGGTAAGAAAGAATCTCGATTCCGAAAGTACTCAGCTTACATCTTCTACATTACTTTGTGATGCGAGCAACAAGCACTGCGTACGAACTATAGTGAGCTAGATAGGTGAACATTGACAGCTTGCATGTTGCAATATCGTAGATATTTCTGTTGCAAGCTCATCTTTAGTTGCAATCATGAAAACCTGCATACTCTGCAATCTCCATATGTCTAATGGGTTTATATGTTATGATAGTTTGCATGATTGGCACAAAGATGAGTTGGTTCCAGGTATGTTTGTAGTTTGTGTCATGTTTTTAATACTTTCAGCCTATGTTAACGTGAGCCACCGCTATTGATATGTAACAGTCTGCTTGTCATGAAGTTATGGTGTCGGCTGTGTTATCAGGTCATTCAATTAATTGGCTTGATTGGTCCCCTGCCTCCGATTAGGTCCGCTGACCTGATTTGGTCGACTAGCTTTCGGTTGGCGCTGGGCGGCCCTATGCACGTGGGCACAGGTAGGGCTTTTGGGCTGCCAATTTCGCCCATTAGGGTCAGGCCTATACATGTGCCCATGGGAGATGCCAGATACATGTGTCTCCTTGAGCCCTGGCCCGCCACTCTGCTGTCTGCTTTCCCTTCCGCTGCTGTCGCTGGATCCCTTCCTCAAACCGCCACCGGCACCCGCCCCTACCTTTGGCAGGTGCCCTTCAAGCACCGTGGGTACTGTCATCCCTCAACCACCTTGTCAGCCAGATTCTACCTGATAATGACCTGGTCCCTTCCTTCCTGAAGATGATGAGCTCCTGTCCAATCCTTCATCTTGCTGCGTCTGCTCTGTTTTGATTTGTGATCTGCGACCCTGTCTTGCTAGCTCTGCTGCTGCTCTTTTGCCTCTTGCTTTATTGCTCCTGTAGCTCTACTGGCCATCAAATTCCACAAGAATCTGCTGCTCTAGTGCTTTTTTACTCTCTTGCTTTATACTATATACCATATAGCATGTTGGTCCTGGTATATACAGGACAACTATAAACAGGTTGACAAGGGTCGACTAATCGTCTGATCGGTGGTGACTAGGATCGATTAGACGATTTGAAACATTAGGTGTTGTATGCAAATATGCCATCTAGTTACCATTTGATTCCTACAAAACAGTATGTAGCATGCAAGTATCTTCTCTAGCGAATTTAACAATCTTGGTTGGCATCAATGATCTGCATTTTACTCTAGACTGCAAGTTCATGAGCGTTGAACAGCTAGCCTTCAGCATTACTGCCAGATTACATAGTCTGCAATTTTGCTCAAGTTGTCAATGCTTCTTTGCTACAGCCGCTCAGTAACTACATCATACCAGCCTGTTGTTGAATTCATGCATGCATGGTAGTTATTACTTTCACTTTAGTATATAGTTGTGTGCTTAACATAATTTGTTGATATTATCAATCTATATCCAAAAGAACTCAAAAGCTATAGCCCTTCATCCCAGATGTTACAAATCCAACTTCAAATGATTCGGCGTGGTGCTGCTGTGTCGGTGATTAACAATGAGAATGACGGGCACAAAAGGAATGACTGAAGCTGTAAATAGGCAGGCGGAGATCAATACCTGAGGTGAAACTGTCACATGATGCATCGTTGCCCAGATTTTGTAGGCTTGTTCATTTTGTACTTTCATGTTACTGCACTCTTACTGATAATGTTTTTTTCTCTCTTTATAATACCGCTGATACATAGAGGCTGTCGTGTTGTAACAATGGTGTAACTACGAGACTAAACAAAATCCATCTGCCGAGAAAAAAAAATAGAATGGAGCTTTTTGATCCGTGATATAAGATGTTTGTGTTGTTTCTATGCCACTGGAATGGAATAGGGTGGATCGATGATTTACTGGGCGTATGTTTCTACCTACAATTTGGTTGGTCCTTATCTGTTGATGGGGGACTTCCTGAAAAGTAAAACATCAGGTTTATGTGATAATGCTTGTTGTGATGAACCTGGAGCTGAAGTGGAGGGAGATGAGCAAGGATTTGGGTTAAGGATTGGAGGGACTACGGCTGTTGTCTGATTTGGGAAAGACAAATAAATAATCAGCCAGTTCGCAGGTTGGTTTCTGGGCTGATAAGTTCGGCTGGTGCTGGTTTGTTGTGAGAGAAAAATACTGTACCATAGTTGATAAGCCCTGGTTGAAACCAACCAGCGAAGAGGCTGAATGAAGCCTCTAACGGCATCCTCAAACGGTACAAGTTACTACTCCTCTGTCATCGAAAGGATGTGGTGTAAAATTACGTATTTGCTCCTCCTCTATCATTTTAGAAATTGTTTGTCTTTTGGAATGTTATTCTCATGTATGATAGTTTTTAGTCATGTAGAAATATTTTTAATTGATGTGTCCCATTAAAAAGAGTGATCTCTAACTCTGCAGTTACATTCTTTTTGGAACAAAGTTTAAAATATAGGATTATATTTTTTTTGGGACGAAGGGAGTAGTTCTAGTATAAGATACTACTACATCCGTCCAAAAAAAAAATACAATTCTAGCATAGCATCATGTTTTACTATCATGAGTTTAACCAATTATAAATTAAAAAATATTAACATTTATGATATTAAATAAAAAATATTAGATTAATTATGAAATGTATTTTCATAATGCATTGATTTGGAGCTATAAATATGAATATTATTCACTAGAAACTTGATCAAACACGAAGTACTTTTAGTGGCATGCAACCATAGTTGCATTTTTTTTTCAGGATGAAGTGAGTAGTATGGAGAAGCTTCTAGCACTTTGGTCTTTGGAGAATGAAAAGCTGCTAGAAGCTTGCAAACAGAGCCTATAAGGTCACCGTTGAAGGGCTCCGAGCGTAGATAAGGTCACCAGCTCGAAGTCTGTTCGAAGTCCTGGTGTGGAGCCCACGGTGAACCGAACTCGTCCATGCTGGCTCGCCTGAAGGTGCGCCTCCTCCGACGCGGACACAGAATGACAGAAGTTAACCAATTAATTCTTCTAGAAGAAAGCATCTCCTAGAAGGAGGCGCACCTTCAGACGAGCCAACTACTTCTCCAAGAAAGCATCTTCTAGAAGAAAGCAACGCCCCATCCCGCGACGGCACCTTTGATGGCTAGCGCCTAGTGCCACGCGCACTCATCTTCTCCAGCGACATCGCATCTCCACCTTTAATTAAGGGGCTGCAGGTGGGCTCGGGCATCCCACTTATAAACCCAATCCACCTCGTCCAAACCGTCACTGAGGCTCGCACTCGCCAACCAAGTCGTCATTCCACAGTTCAGGCAGAGCTCACATCATCTTCCTTCTTCCCTAGAGCCAGCAATATAATAAGCGGAGCAGGCAAGGAGCGGTGGGCGGCCGGCGGTCTCATGGCGGGAGCCGTGCCCCTGGCCACGGCGCCGGCACTCGCGGCGGCGGGGAGCCTGTACGAGGCGCTGCGGGTCGGCCGCGCCGCGACGCAGGTGGAGATCAAGGCCGCGTACCGCGCCATGGCCAAGCGCCTTCACCCCGACACCTCCCGCTCGTCCTCGTCCCGAACTGCGGCGGCGTTCCTGGAGATCCAGCGCGCCTACGAGACGCTGTCGGACCCGGACGCGCGAGCGCAGTACGACCGCTCGCTCGGGCCGCCCCACCGGCCGCGGCCGGGCGCCGGCGTCGTGCGTGTGCGTCGGTGGGAAACGGACCAGTGCTGGTAGTAGACTAGTAGCCATCATTAGTCTGCTCCCGTAGTCGCGTCGCGTCTGTAAATTTAGTGTGCGGGGCGGAGGGCCCTGTTGCCAGGGGCTCAGCAGTAGGGCCCACATGTTGGCGCAACTTTTGTGTAAATAATAGTAAGCTAATAGTCTTCTTTTTCCAATATGCATACCCTTATACATACACGTACGCTCATCCTTACGAATACACACAAACAGTAACAGCTTAAATTGAGACTGAACTGGTAGATGTACCACCGAAACAATATCGTTAAATCCTGAAATAAATTAATATGAGCACATCTGATAAATACTAGAATAAATTTAGGAAAATATGAGCATCTATGTCAACTCAATTACTTCACACATCATGTTCGTGTGTTGGTTTCAGCCAGCCCAAACCAGCCAGCCAACAGTATTTTTCTCTCACAACAAACCAGCACCAGCCAGCCCAAATCAGCCCAGAAACCAACCAACGAACAGGGTGAAAACCAGCACCAGCCATTACTTGATAGTGAGCTGAAGTAAGCTTTGTACTGCTAGGAGTAGTTGATATACTCTGTACCTTAGGAGTAGTTAGTTGGTGTACCCTGTATCTTAGGAGTAGGTAGTTAGTGTACTCTTGTACTCAGGAGTAGGTAGTTGAACAACAACTATGTACCTAGTAAAGATACAGTTATAGTTGTATATATTCCATCCAAAGGGCAATGGAATACTTAGTTCAGTTGCCACAAACCAAAGAACAGGGCTTCGGTCAACGCTGATGCTTGTGCTAAGTCTGTGTGCGCGCTGTTCTCAATCTCTTCTTCTACCTCTAGCCATAGTAAGTGTGTGTTGATAAGCTAGTTGCTTACCTGTGCAGGGCAGCCAGGGATCAACAAGTGGTATCGGAGTCGTATAAGCGTCATCGCCGGACTAACCGCTGGCGACGACGGATGGTTTGGAGATGGACGACAGCAGCGGCGCTGCTGTGGCTACCCAGCCACGATAGGAGGTCGTTGTGTGCACGGTGCGGGAGTTCAGCGGCACCAGTTGACCGATGTTGACTCGCACCAACTATGGCGAGTGGGTAGTGACCATGAAGGTCAAGCTCAGAGCCCGACGACTCTAGAATGTTGTTGACAAGGGCACCGACAACGAAGAAGACGACATGTCAGCGTTGGAGACTATCCTCGCTACTGTGCTAGCGGAGTACAGGGAGCCATTGGAAGCAAAGAGATCTGCTAAGGAGGCGTGGGAGGCCATTGCGGCGATGCGCGTCAGTTCTGATGGCGCAAAGAAGGCAACGGCCCAGCTGCTGAAGCAGGAGTACGCCAACCTCAAGTTCAAGGATGGTGAATCGGTGGAGGACTTCTCTCTCCATCTGTAGACGCTAATTAGTAAGATGAGGAGTCACGGCATCACCATCGACGAAGAAGAGGCAGTCTCCAAGTACATCCACTCCGTGCCGACGAAGTACATCCAGACCGCTCTCTCCATAGAGACGATACTGGATCTGTCCACCCTCACCATTGAGGATGTGACTGGTCGGTTGCGGGCGGTGGATGAGAGCCTGGAGTAGGCGACAGCAACGATGGATAGCGGCAAGCTGCTGCTGACAGAGGAGGAGTGGGCTTCCCGGATGAAGAAGAAGAAGTCCGGGGAAGCCTCCTTCAGCCGTGGTGGCGATGGCAAGTGCCACGACAAGGCTTCTTCAGAGAAGAAGAAGAAGGTCGACCCCAACGCCTGCCGGCGCTGTAGGAAGACGGACCATTAGGTAAATGAGTGCCCAAATCACAAGCAGGAGAAGAAGGTTGAGGCTCATCTGGCGCAGACTAATGATGATGATGAGGCCACTCTCCTGATGGCGACATTCTGTGCACTGCACAACGTTAAGACCAAGGAGAAGGGAGAGGGGATGGCGGTGGAAGGGCCTAGGAAGGCTCTGAAGGCTGTCAACCACGACAAACCATGCGCCCAAGTCCACCTTGGACGTGTGGATGGTGAGTAGGAGCAGCGGTGGTACCTTGACTTCGGCGCCAGCAACCACATAACGGGCTCCAAGGCAGCCTTCTCCGAGCTCGACGACAACGTGACCAGCACGGTGAAGTTCGGTGACGACTTAAGGGTGGCGATCCGAGGGCGTGACACCATCATCTTCAGGTGCCAGAACGGCGAGCACCGCACGCTAACGGATGTATATTACATCCCGCCGCTGTGTTCAAGTATCATCAGCATTGGCCAACTAGATGAGCGCGACAGCAAGGTACTGATCAAGGACGGCGTCCTCAGGATCAGGGACTAGGAGTAGTGGCTTCTTGCCAAGGTGAAGAGGTCCTAGAACCGGTGAAAGGTCCTTGTTTGGTTTTGGTAATTGAGTGACAACTTAGGTGGACTAATTGTGTTTATGTGAGATACACAGGTAATTAGTCCACAGGTACATGTGTGTGAGCAACATATGCCATGAAGGTGAAAATGGCTTGGAGATGTTGCAAAGCTCACACATGTGATGATGAAGGAGCTTAAATGCACATGAGATATGACATTGAGTCATGTGATCAAGTGGAGAAGATCAAGACAAGACTTGGCTTGATGGACCGGTTGCAAGCGTGAAGGGCAAGTTGAAGGCTTTGGAGTGATGGACTGCGTGGCGGTGAAGCTTGAGCAAGACTTGGCACCGATGGACAATGGCAATGGTGAAGAGCAAGTAAAGTCAGGATCGATGAACCAATATGATCACATGATGATATGAAGTGGATCATATCATTATTGATCGTGTTGGTGCATGTGTTGCATCGACATTGGAGAAGATGGAATGGAATGCGCAAGGCAAAGGTATAACCTAGGGCATTTCATTTCACCGGTCATAGGTGTGTAGAGAAGTTTATGATCGGGTTTAGGATAGATGGCCGTACTATCAAGAGGGGCAAACTTATTTACATATTGGTCATCTAGTGCCACTCGAGTGATCTAACTTTGCATCATCGCTAGGATAGAGTGGCGTGGCAAGTTGAGTGGCTAACATCCCTTGGAAAATAATTGTGAAAAGCTAACACATATACACATGGTAGTGTACACTTGGTGGTGTTGGCACATCTACAAAGGAGGTGGTGTTTGCAGGGTTGAGATGGTGGTGTTGGCACATCTACATTTGGCGCTTTCGAGAAAATAGAATGCCTATTTTCTATTGCGTCGGATGCAAATTCTTGTGGTTGGCTTGTTGAAGCAAGGGTGAAGAAGTTAGAAGTGAAAATGAGTTGGTCGCGAAGATGCCGGCGTCGGTCAACTGACTGGACGCTGGGTCTGAAAGCATCGGACACTGGCAGCATGCGTCCGGTCGAGCTGGTCGGTCGGCACAGTACCGAGGGTATTGCACCGGACGCTGGTCTGTGTCCGGTCAAGGTGGACCAGATGCGTCCGATCAAAGAAATACGCCTCGGGTACCTTACTGGAAACGATCGGACGCTGGGGTCCAGCGTCCGGTCAGTTGAAGCTGCTGCGTCCGGTCAGGATAAGTGACCATTGGAATCGGGACACGTGGCTGTCTATGGGTGATCGGACGCTGAGGTCTAGCGTCCGGTCAACACGACCGGAGCGTCCGGTCGGCCCGATTTTTGCCCAGTGAAGGGGTAACAGCCAGTTTAGCCTTTAGGGCTATAAATAGAAGTGGCCTTTGGCCATGGCTGGTGTGGAGCACCTTGGAGGACTTTGTGTCCATGCTTGAGAGTGCTTAGGAGCTCTCCATCTCACACATACTTGATAGCGATCATCCGATTGTATGAGTGAGCGATTCTAGTGCGATTGCATCGTGAGGTTGCATCGAGTGGCACTAGGTGATCGAGTTGCAAGCCAGTGGTGCTTGTTACTCTTGGAGGTTGCCACCTCCTAGACGGCTTGGTGGTGGTCTCCGTCGAAGCGCGCAAGAAGCTTGTGCGGCGCTCCGGAGAAGTGCTTGTGAGGGACATTGTGCTCGCCCTGCGGGAGCCGCGAAGAGCAACTCTAGTAAAGCGTGTCATTGAGCTACCCTCACTCAAGGGGTAGGTTCTTGCGACGCCCGATGTGCGGACTTAGCGGGTGATGCTAATTAGCCGCCGAACCACCAAGTGAGCGGTCGACATAATGGGGACTAGCGTGTTGGCAAACACGTGAACCTCGGGAGAAAAATTATCGTGTCAACCTTGTTCTTCCCATTGGTTTGCATCCCCATTACACAAGCTTGCAATTACTTTTATACATATTAAGCTTGTGTAGTTGCTCTTGTAATTAGATAGCTTGTGTAGCTTGCTAATTACCTTCTTGCTTGTGTAGCATAGAAGTAGCTCCCTTGCGTGGCTAATTTGGTTTTAGTAACCTTGTTAGTCACATTGCTTAGTTTGTGTAGCTAAGTATTTGCGCTCTCTAATTAGGCATTGGTTGCCTTTTTATTGAGCATTGCTAGTGAGCATCGTTAGCTTTGTGCTTTTGCTTACTAGCATGTGTAGGAGCTTTCTTATTGCTTAAAATACTAGTGGCATAGGTTTGTGTAACCTTGCTCTTAGAATTGTTTAGGAGAGCTCTAGCTAGCCTGGCACCTTGGTTGCATATTTGTTATCTTTGCAAGGTGCTAGTGAACATATATAGTGGGGTATAGTCTTGGCTAGACTGATAGTTTTAATTCCGCATTTGTATCGGTTAGCCGATGCGATTAAGTTTTAGAAAAGACTATTCACCCCCCCTCTAGTCACCATCTCGACCCTTCAACCGGCTGTACCTGCTCGACCTCAAGGTGGAGCAACCCATCTGTTTGGCTGCACGGTGCATGGAGGAGCTGTGGCTATGGCATGCCCGATATGGACATCTCAGCTTCGACGCTCTTGGTCGGTTGGAGAAGATGGTGACTAGGCTACCTCACATCGTGCACGCAAGTGAGCTATGTGATAGTTGCCTGGCCGGGAAGCAAAGAAGGCTGCCATTCCCGAAGACGATGAAGTACCACACAACAGAGACCCTCGAGCTGGTCCATGGTGACCTCTATGGGCCGATCACGTCGGCGACGTCCGGCATGCGCAAGTACTTCATCTTGCTGGTGGATAACTGCAGCCAGTACATGTGGCTATAGCTTCTTGAAAGCTCTAGTTTAGTTTTGGTTAATTGATGAAACCCTAAGTGCTAACCTAGTTTATCAAAGTAATTATGAGATAGGTAGCACTACTCCAAGTAATGAAGCAATGGCGAAGATCATGACGATGGTGATGGCATGGTGATGATCAAATGCTTGAACTTAAAAAGAAGAAAGAGAAACAAAAGGCTCAAGGCAAAGGTATAAATAGTAGGAGCCATTTTGTTTTGGTGATCAAGACACTTAGCGAGTGTGATCACATTTAGGTTAGATAGCCGTACTATTAAGAGGAGGGAAACTCATATTGAAATGCGGTTATCAAAGTGTCACTAGATGCTCTAACTCATTGCATATGCATTTAGGATCTAGTGGAGTGCTAACACCCTTGACAATATTTGTGAAAATATGCTAACACATATGCACAAGGTGATACACTTAGTGGTTGGCACATTTGAGCAAGGGTTAGAAAGTTCACCGGCGCCCTATACAAAAAAGACAGGGGTTCACAGAGTGACCGAACGCTGGGGGCACAGTGATTGGACACTGGGGTCCTGAGTCCGGTCAGTAGCAGCAGTGAGCACGCGTCTCGGTCTTGTGATCGGACGCTGGCGTGAAGAGTGATCGGACGCTGACAGGGTGTGTCCGGTCAGTGCTGACGTACGCTGACATGAGGCGCACAGAGGAAACGTTGAGTGACCGAATGCTGGGTGTGTCAGGTCGCGCATGACCAGACCCATCCGGTCATGAAATTTTACGTTTGGAACCTTACTGGAAATGACCGGACGCTAGGGTCCTGCGTCCGGTCACTTTCTAACTGATGCGTTTGGTCATCACTTGACCGTTGAGATCAGGCGATCGACGTTTGAAGCCGATGACATGTGGCAAGCATCGGGCGATCAGACGCTGGGGTCCTACGTTTGGTCGAACTGACCAGAGTGTCTGGTCACCCCGAGTTGTGCCTAGTGAAAGGGTACAATGACTCTATTTCATGGGGGCTTCTATTTAAGCCCCATGGCCGGCTCAAGCTCACTCTCTTGGCCATTTGCATTGACATAGCAACCTTGTGAGCTTAGCCAAAGCCCTCCCACTCATCTCCATCATTGCTTCATCATCATTGTGAGATTGGGAGAGAATCCAAGTGCATTGCTTGAGTGATTGCATCTAGTGGCACTTGGTATTTGTGTTTTGCTGCGAATTCACTTGTTACTCTTGGTGGTTGCCACCACCTAGATGGCTTGGAGCAGCGAGGATCGTTGAGCGAAGGTTGGTGATTGTTTCTAGCTCTGATCATGGTGATTGTGAGGGGTCTTGTGCCTTCCCGGTGGAGAGCCAAAAGGTAACTCTAGTGGATTGCTTGTGTCATTGAGTTACCTCACTTGTGGGTAGGTTCTTGCGGTGTCCAATTGTGTGGACTAGATTCGTGCAACACCTCTTAGCCACCGAACCACTAAGTGTTGGTCGACACAACGGGGACTAGCATGCCGGCAAGCACATGAACCTCGGGAGAAAAATTGGTTGTCTGGTTCCCTTTGGTATTCTGCCGGTGATTGATTTAGTATTCATCTTATGATTGGTTTACTCCTCTACATAGCGGTATAATCACCCTACTCACTCATTTATATTCTTGCAAACTAGTTGTGGCAAGCTCTTTAGTGTAATTAGAATTGAGAGCTTACTTTGTTATTTTAAGTTCATCTAGTGGAGCTCTTTAGAGTATCAGGATTGAGAGCTCTTTGTGAGTAGTAACATTGGAAGTTGTATGCCTAGTAACCATTGCAACTAAAATTGTTGGATAGATGTCTTGCAACCCTTGTAAAGCTAGAGCAAGTTTGCATTTTGCTATTTGTCATACTAATCAAATTGCTCTAGTTGATTTGTAGATTTTTAAATAGGCTATTCACCCCCCTCTAGCCATATTAGGACCTTTCAAGTGGTATCGGAGCTGTGGTCACCGTTTGATTGAAGGCTTAACAACCTCGGTGTCAAATTATGGCTCAAGTTGTGTTCAACCATGTGGAGGGCAAACTACCATTCTTTGATGGCACATGCTATGATTATTGGAAGAGAAAGATGAGGATGTATCTTGGTTCAATCAATGATCAAGTATGGGAGGTGACTGAGAATGACTATGCTATCATTGATCCCGATGACCCCACCAACCAAGACAAGACCAACAAGCAATGCAATACAATGACTCTCAACACCATATATAATGCCATTGATTCTAAGGTGTTTGAGCAAATCAAGGATTGTGAAAGAGCAATTGAGGTGTGGAGGAGATTGGAGGAAACATATGAGGGCACTCCGGTGGTAAAGAGTGCTAAGTTGTACATTCTCAAGGATAAGTTGACAAGCTTCAAGATGAAGGAAGATGAGAGCATTCTGGAAATGTTCCATCGGTTGCAAGTGATTGTAAATGACTTGAAGGCCTTAGGAGAGAAGATCAAGGATGATGATGTTTCTCATCAGTTCTTGATGTGCTTACCTCCAAGATTTGAGATGTTGAGATTGCTTATCATAAGAGGAGGATTGAAGGAGATTACCCCTAACCAAGTACTAGGTGATGTCATGACCCAAGAGACATACCGTGTGGAATGGGAGGGGATGACAAGGATGACAAGAAGGAAGAAGAAGAAAAGAAGAAGAAGAGTATAGCATTCAAGGCTAGCTCATCATCATCCAAGAACAAGGGCAAGTCCAAAAAAGAATCAAGTGATGATGATGATCTTAGTGATATTGATGATGAAGCTATGGCCCTCTTTGTACGCAAGATGGGAAAATTCATGAAGACAAAGGGCTATGGTGCAAGAAAGAGAAGAGATCACACCAAAAGCAAAGAATATATGAGAAGATGCTATAATTGCAAGAGTCCTGATCACGTTGTAGCAAATTGTCCCTATAATAGTGACAATGATGAGGATGAGAAGAAGAAGCACAAGAAGGATAAGAAAGAAAAGAAGAAGAAGAAGAAGAAGGAGAAGAGAATGACCTTCCAAAAGAAGAAGGGTGGAGGCTATGTGGTCACTTGGGATAGTGATGGATCTTCGGATAGTGATGACTCTAGTGATGATGTCAAGAAATCTATCAAGAAAGCACTAGCAAGCGTCGCCATCAACAACAAGCCCTCCATCTTCGACACTCCTTTGACATGCCTCATGGCAAAACCCACCAAGGTAAAATATGATGTGAGTGATGATGATGAATGTGAAAGTGGTGCTTGTAGGAGTGATGATGATGATGATGAGGAGTACTCCAAGGAGGAGCTCATGGACATGTGTGAGCAAGTGCATACTTGCTTTGAGATGAAGAGAAAGGAGTGCAAGGAATTGAACAAGAAAGTCAAATTTCTTGAGCAATCCCTTGATGAGCTCAATGCCACTCATGAGAGGCTAATGGAAGCCCATGAGAAGCTTGGCAAAGCTCACTCTAAGCTTGAGAAAGCTCACTCCTCTCTCATCGAGCAAGTCAAAGAGGAAGCCAAGAAGGAGCAAGTGATTGTATCATATGATGTGAGACTAACATATGATCTTATTGATGAATTTTTTTATAAGCCCATTATAGTTGCTCCCACTAACACTTGTTGTAGCACTACTACTTCTACTTCACCTTTGAGTGATGGTCTCACTTGTGATGCCTCATTAATGGTGGAAAATGAGACCCTCAAGAAGGAGGTGAATGAGCTCACTCGTGCCTTAGGCAATGCCTATGGTGGAGATGCCCGCTTGCTAAAGTGCTTGGGTAGCCAAAGGTTTTCTCTCAACAAAGAGGGATTAGGCTATATCCCTAAGAAAGGTAAGGCGACCTTTGTCACTCCCAAAGTTAACTTAGTGAAGGGCAATGGTCAGTTTTGCAATAGATACAAGCAAGTTGGGCATGTAGAGCAATATTGCAAGATTAACAAGAACAAGCTACCTATTGTATCCTCAATTAAATTTGATTCTTGTTACATGCTTGTTAAGGGTGCCAATGGTGTGAAGGCTAAGTTCATTGGTACACCAATTGTGGACCCAAAGAAGAAGGCCATTTGAGTACCAAAGACCTTGGTAACTAACCTTCAAGGACCCAAGCAATTTTGGGTACCTAAAAAGAATTGATCTTCTTTTGTAGGTCAATTATAAAGTCAGAGGAAGGCATTGGGTGTTTGATAGTGGGTGCACACAACACATGACCGATGATCCAAGAATGTTCAATTCAATCAATGAAAACAAGAGCAATGGGATTGATAGCATCACATTTGGTGACAATGGCAGGGGCAAGGTCAAAGGGCTTAGTAAGATTGCAATATCCAATGACTTGAGCATTTCCAATGTGCTACTTGTAGAAAGCTTGAACTTCAACCTTTTGTCGGTAGCTCAATTGTGTGATCTTGGTTTCAAGTGCATATTTGGTGTGGATGATGTAGAGATTATAAGTGTAGATGGCTCTAACTTGATATTCAAAGGATTTAGATATGAAAATCTATACTTGGTTGATTTCAATGCTAGAGAAGCTCAATTGACAACATGTTTGATCACTAAGTCTAGCATGGGTTGGTTGTGGCATAGAAGGCTTGGTCATGTTGGAATAAAACAATTGAACAAGTTGATTAAGCATGACTTAGTTAGAGGCTTGAAAGATGTCACATTTGAGAAAGATAAGCTATGTAGTGCATGTCAAGCCGGAAAACAAGTTGGTAACACACATCCTAAGAAGAGCATGATGAGCACATCTAAGGCATTTGAGTTGATGCACATGGACTTGTTTGGACCAACCACATACACAAGTATTGGTGGAAACAAATATGGATTTGTGATTGTGGATGATTTCACTAGATACACATGGGTATTCTTTCTTGTTGACAAGAGTGATGTGTTTGCAACATTCAAATCATTTGTCAAGGGCATTCACAATGAGTTTGAAACAACCATCAAGAAAGTTAGAAGTGACAATGGTAGTGAATTCAAGAACACTAGAATTGATGAGTTGTGTGATAAATTTGGAATTAGACATTAATTCTCGGCAAAGTACACTTCTCAATCAAATGGCTTAGTTGAAAGAAAGAATAGAACTTTGATATGGCAAGATCAATGTTGAGTGAGTACAATGTGAGTCATTCATTTTGGACCAAAGCAATCAACATGGCTTGCTATTATAGTAACTGACTCTATTATCACCGCATGATGGAGAAGACACCTTATGAGCTTTTGAATGGAAGAAAGCCCAACATAGCATACTTTTGGGTTTTTGGTTGTAAATGCTACATATTGAAGAAAGGCACTAAATTGAGAAAGTTTGAAAAGAAATGTGATGAAGGTTTCTTGCTTGGTTACTCCACTACTAGCAAGGCTTATAGAGTTTGGAATTTGGCTAGTGGTACTCTTGAGGAGGTTCATGATGTAGAGTTTGATGAAACAAATGGTTCCCAAGAGGAAGATAAGAATCTAGATGATGTAAGAGGCACTCAATTGGTCAATGCAATGAAGAACATGGACATTGGTGATATAAGGCCTAGAGAGGTGATTGATGTTGAAGATGACAAGAATCAAGTGCTCTCTAACTCAAATGTGCAAGCTAGTGGTTCTCATGATCAAGTTCAAGCAAGACTAGTGATGACAAAGTGCAAGATCAACAACAAGTGGCTAGTTCATCATCTCAACCAAGTGATCTATCAAATGCAAGCAATTAAGTGCAAGTGCTTCAACCAACCAATGTTGCAAGATATCATCCCTTAGACACTATCATTGGTGATATTTCAAGAGGTATGCAAACTAGATCAAGATTGGCTTCATTTTGTGAGCATTTCTCATTTGTATCATCCATTGAACCTAAGAAAATAGATGAAGCTTTGAAGGATGTTGATTGGGTCAATGCTATGCATGAAGAGCTAAACAACTTTATAAGAAACCAAGTATGAGAGTTAGTTGTGAGGCCTAAGGATCATAATGTGATTGGAACCAAGTGGGTCTTTTAGAACAAGCAAGATCAAGATGGGATAGTAATAAGAAACAAAGCAAGATTAGTGGCTCAAGATTACACTCAAGTTGAAGGTCTTGACTTTAGAGAAACATATACCCCGGTTGCAAGATTGGAAGCAATTAGGATCTTGTTAGCCTATGCTTGTGCCCACAACATCAAGTTGTACCAAAATGGATGTGAAGAGTGCATTTCTCAATGGGTATATCAATAAGCTTGTGTATGTTGAGCAACCTCCCGGTTTTGAAGATGAAAAAAAACCCAACCATGTTTATAAGTTGAGAAAAGCTTTGTATGGATTAAAACAAGCACCTAGAGCATGGTATGAGAGATTGAGGGATTTCCTACTCTCTAAGGGATTTAAGATGGAAAAGGTTGACACCACTCTCTTCACCAAGAAGCTTGGAAATGACTTGTTTGTAATGCAAATCTATGTTGATGATATCATATTTGGGTCAACAAATCAAGATTTTTGTAAGGAGTTTGGCAAGATGATGGCAAGTGAGATTGAGATGTCTATGATTGGAGAGCTTAGTTACTTCTTTGGTCTTCAAATCAAGCAAATGAAGAATGACACATTTGTGAGTCAAGGCAAGTATATCAAGGACATGCTCAAGAAGTTTGGAATGGATGATGCTAAAGCTATTAGTACACCAATGGGGACAAGTGGAAGCTTGGATAATGATGCTAGTGGCAACATGGTGGATCAAAAGATATATCGGTCTATGATTGGAAGCCTACTTTATGTGACCGCATCAAGGCCAGATGTGATGTTTAGTGTATGCATGTGTGCTAGATTCCAAGCCTCACTAAGAGAAAGTCTTTCGAAAGCAAAAAGAGAATATTAAGGTACTTGAAGCATACACAAAATATTGGATTATAGTATCCTAAAGGAGCAAGATTTGAGTTGATTGGATATTCAGACTCTGATTATGCGGGATGCAAAGTTGAGAGAAAGAGCACATCGGGCATATGTCAACTATTGGAAAGATCACTTGTGTCTTGATCATCAAAGAAGCAAAATAGTGTAGCATTTTCAACCACCGAAGCAGAATATATTTCGGCCAGTAGTTGTTGTGCTCAATTATTTTGGATGAAGGCTACTTTGAGTGACTTTGGAATTAAATTCAAGCAAGTGCCATTGCTACGTGACAATGAAAGTGCCATAAAGCTTGAAAGGATCAAGATGCCCAAGAGGGGGGGGGGGTGAATTGGGCTAATTCTAAATTTTCTTGCAATAATCAAATCCTATGGATATCCCAATTAACCCCTTGTGCCTAGAAAAGTGTTTATATCAAACTAATGCACAACAACCTCTCAACCTAAGTTCCAAACTTACTCTAGCAAGCAATTCTTATGGAAATGAAAACAAGTATTGAATTGCTCAAAGTAAATGCTCAAAGTAAGTGCTCAAAGTAAATAGAGAGAGAGAGAGGAACGCGGCGATGTTTTGCTGAGGTATCGGAGAGTCGCCACTCCCCACTAGTCCTCATTGGAGCACCCGCGCAAGGGTGTAGCTCCCCCTTGATCCGCGCAAGGATCAAGTGCTCTCTACGGGTTGATTCTTCAACACTCCGTCACGGCGAATCACCCAAAACCGCTCACAACTTGAGTTGGGTCACCCACAAGCTTCGCCGGGTGAACACCAAACTCCCAATCACCACCAAGCCGTCTAGGTGATGGCAATCACCAAGAGTAACAAGCACGAACTCTCACTTGACCACGCGAAGCCTAATGAGAAGATGGATGCACACTTTGCTACTCTTGATTTGCTAGTGAGGCTACTCTCTTGGATTCTCGAATCACAAACACCTCACTAGGACCTTGCTCTTCTTGGCACTCACAAACGTGTTTCTTAGCTGTTGGAATGAGCAAAAGATACTCCACTCACGAGTGGAGCTTCTATTTATAAGCCAGCCTGAAAAACGAACCGTTATGAGCTTCTGCGGGATGACCGGACGCTCCGGTCGTGATGACCGGACGCTCCGGTCAGTTCAACCCGCGAACCAGTTTTCAAGTGATGACCGGACGCTGTTAGGGTCCGGTCAGTACCGACCGGACGCGTCCGGTCGCTCTTGGATGCTTACAGTAAACGACCGGACGCTGGATACACAGGGTCCGGTCACACTGACCGGACGCGTCCGGTCACTCTTTTCCAAGTCTGGACCCTTACTGGAGTCGACCGGACGCTGGCCCTCAGCGTCCGGTCACATGACCTCCCAGCGTCCGGTCACACCAGACTTGATCTTCTCGGTCAAATGAACTGACCGGACCCTACGGCCAGCGTCCGGTCGCACCGGAGCCAGCGTCCGGTCAGTATTTGACCCTCCATTCACTTCCAACTTCCGAACATATGTGAATGAAGTTTGCTCCAAAGGATCTTAGGCATTCATAGGAGCTACCTAGAGCTAGTTTTAACAAGTGTGCACCACACCTAACTCACTAGACTCAACTAGGTCAAGCTACCCGTTCATACCCCCCTTCATAGTACGGCCAAAGGAAAAACAAAGTCCTAAACTACTCTAAGTGTCTCTCCAACTTCAATCGACACTTAGAACTAGTTATCCTTAACCTTGTCGTCCATCCTTTGAAAACCGAAATGATTTCCATCGTAGGGGCATGACAACCTCGATTGCCCAATCGATCTCTATTACCATGACCTAACTTAATTGTCTCTGCAAAACACACGTTAGTCATAGTAATCTTGTATTGACATTAATCACCGAAATCCAACTAGGGGCCTAGATGCTTTCAATCTCCCCCTTTTTGGTGATTGATGACAATACCACCTCGAGTATGTTATGGAGTGAGGTTTTTGACGGGCTTGGTTCATGTAAGCTTTTGTCAATAAGAACAAAAGAGTTAGTCAAGCTTATATGACCCAAGCCAAAACAATGTACTCAAAGGATATGAATTGAGCATGAGTACCAATAACAAAGCTCATTTGCTTCGAAGTGTAAACACGGAAGCAAAAGCAAATGAGCATTCCACAAGTGATATGACATAGAGATAAAGCAAAGTAGAAGTCACACATGTCAAATATCACAACCACGTAGATAGCACTATCACATATAAATAAGAGTATGCATGAAAGTAAACACACGAATGCATAAGTAATAGTGTATCACACAAATAAAACTCCAAAAGTATATAATAAGCTAATACTAGATAACTAGCTCCCCCTGAAACTCGCTCCCCCTAAGTCTACATACTCAAACCCTCTCCCCCTTTGGCGTCAAACACCAAAACCTAGGGGTCAGACGGTGGGGCTGCAGCGGACGAGTCGGGCGCTGAAGTACATGGAGCAAGATGGAACTGGGCGCCATCATCATCTGACCCTGAGCTCTGAACTGACTGACCCTCTGAAGCAGGAAGTGTCGCTGAAGTGGTCTGGGTCTGAGCTGGTGCTGCCTGTGAAGCTGCAAGTATGTCTGTCGTAGGATCTGACAAGGCGACAGACGAGGGGAGCCGCTGAGTAGTCATGATAGCTGGAGCGGCTGTAGACAGACCGGCAGTATGCATGTGAGGTGGGGTAGGCATGCCGGTCAACTCACTGAATGATGCTCCAAGACTCCTGGAGACTGACGACTCAGGCATGAATAGTGAGGACGTCTACTCTGGTGAGAAACCCGTGTGATAAGGAGTGAACTGCGGGGCTACACCAGGTGAGGCTAACCACTAGGACACCTGTACAGGAGGTGAAGGAAACTGAGCTGGAGGCTGTCCCTGACTCTGAAGCCCGATAGGCTGTACTGCTGGAGTCGTCGAAGTGGTAGGAGGCTATGCAAGCTAGGGCGAAGTCTATGGTAGTGGGATCCCAATGGCTGTCACTACATGCTGCATGAATCCCATGAGCTGCTGCTGCATAAGTAACTGCTGGTGCTGAAGGAGCTGCTGCTGTCGCTAAAACTCGTCCTGACAAGCCTGAAACTGTGCGAAGTTTGTAGCAGTCTCCTGTGCCTGTCGTGTCTGATCCTGCTGCATCCGCTCAAGAATAGCAATGAGAGCGGGGTCTGTCTGTGGAGCTGGTGGAGCAAAACTGGAGCTACCTGCCTCTGCATCATGTCTGCGTGGAGGCATCTGAGGTATAGGTTGGTAGTCGTTGTCGGAGCTGTCACTGTACTCACTCACCTCCTGCTATGCCTCTAGCTCCGCCTCCTCAGTGGCTGCAATCCCTCTGATGATCTCGTCCTGCTGAGCTACGGACTCTGGCACGTCAGGACGACGGCTAGGCTGTCTGGGTGCCGGAGGAGTGGCATGTCTGATCCTCTGTGATAGGTTGTAAGCTGGGAACTCCATAGTGGCACCTGTATACTCATCCATCATGCCAGGGGGCTTATCAATCACAACTCTGTGGATGAGAAACGTGATCCAGTGAGCATAGGGAAGCTGCCTGCGACCCTTGAATCCCTCAGCTATAGTATCCTCCATCTCTAAAAGAAGGAGGTCCCAGATGTCAAACACTGTCATCTGCATAATGGCATTGAGAAGCCAGAGCTGTAAGCGAGTCAGGCCCTCCCTGTATCCCAACCTAGGAAGCAATGTCCTCCTGATGATGGCCTCTAGTATTCTCGCTGTAGGAGTCAAGTCACTGGGGTTCCTGCTCGACCCCTCACCAAACGGCTCCTTGAAGCAATGGCGCACTAAGTCTGTAGGGGGCACCAACCCTCCATGAGGACGCCTGGGAGGCTCCTGATGTCCATAGCAAACCTCATGCATCCTTACAGGCTGCTCCTGTAGTCTCAGTATCTCTCTGGCCCTGCTACTCGTCACTCTATAGTCTTTGCCGTTGAAGGCAAAGTGAATGAATCTGTGATGAGGATCGATGTAGAGCGAGGCATAAAACTGACGAACCCAAGAAGGTACATATATCCCTGTCCGTCTAATCAGATCTGACAGTCCTGGCAAATATGACAAATATTGCCGAATCCCCTCTCCGGCTGCTGCCACAATGGACTCTATCGGACAGACCCTCTGTGATCTGAACACTGCCCCACTGTTTAGATATGCATTGTAGAAATCCTCCTGCAGTGGCGTGTAGAACCCCTCAGCTGCTCTCTCATCCCTCCTCGGAGGAAACCAGACCTCAAACTCAACAAACCACAGCTGCTGAACCTGCCTGGCTGTAGCGGCCCTCAAGTCGAGGTGAACCACTGGAGGCGGACCCTGTGGTCTGGGCGGAGGGCGTGAACCCCTGCGCTGTGTAGCTAGCCTCGGTGGAACTGCAGCACTGGTACGACTCGAGCGGCGTAGCTGAGGTGCTGGCTCGGTCTCCTGACTCTCCTGAGTCTCCTGGGCTGGCTGAGGCTCTGCTGGTGGAGGCTGCTGCTGTGCTGACGGACCCTCCTCAATGGCAACCCGTCGTCCTGCAAGCGTGGCAGTCCCAGCTGGACTACCGTGACGATGCTCAACCTCCTCAATCGCAGCTCTGACTGCGGGTGAAACTGGCTGATCTGCAATGACACCTCCACTGCGGGTGCCACCTCTCTCGGCACGCTCTGCGGCCTCTGCAACAGCTGCTGCTCTAGCTGTCTCTGTGTCGGGGGTACTTCCGCTTCTTGGATGTTACCTGCTTGGTTGACTTGCCTTTAGATCCAGCTGGCTAACGAGGCGGGGGTCCTCCGATCATCATCACCTGGGCCACCACCAACATTCTTGGTGCGAGCCATCTAAACTGACAAGATGGTGAACTGACGCTGATGAAGATCAACTATCAAACTGTCGCTTTCGAGGCTTGGCCTCGATCCTTACTCGCGAGCTTGGCTCCGAGTTGACTGCCAACTGCCAATTGAACCACAATGGAACCGACTCGCTGCATGATAGAATAGATGGATATACAAATAAATACCATATGTCTAATAGATGCGAAACCCTAGCAGAGAAAGCAATGTAGATGCGAAATTGAATCGAATGGCTTTCTACCTGACGATCAGCGAACCGAGAAGAGGTAAGATGTCACGCGGGGGATCCTCGGAACCGGGCTAGGGTTAGGTCAAACGCCCTGAATGCAATGGGGAATCAGTGCATTTAGAATTTGATCTAGGTTACAGTTGGAGATCAAGATTGAAAACGCGAAAATTGCCATACCAATCAATGGGAGGATAGGGCAAGAGCACTCGGCGAAGACCGGCAGCCTTGGCAACTATTGAGCGGCGAGCTTGGGCGCGAGGTGGTCGGCGAGGTGCTGCAGAGGCGAGCTAGCGCGGTGGCTCGGCTGCGGGCTCGGCTGGAGCGCGACTAGCGAGCGGGGGCCGAGCGTGGAGGCACGGCAAGGCGAAGGCACGACGGCGCGGCTAGGCAGGCGCACGGAGGCGCGGGCGCAGGCTGACCGGAGCAGGTGGCGCACGGCTGAGCTGCGGCGGCGGCTTGGGCTAGGGCACGGCGGCGCGGGCGCAAGATAGGGCGCGTGGAGGCGGTGGCGCTGGTTAGGTCAAGGCGGGGTGACAGAGGACGCGGGTTAAGTAATCCCCCAAGACGTGACCGAAAAGGAAACGGGGAAAAGAGTCCTTAAGACGCGCGAGATCCACTGACCGGACGCTCCGGTGGTAGCGACCGGACGCTACCACCCAGCGTCCGGTCGATTCCAGAGAGGTCCAAATCCTCTGAAATCGTGACCGGACGTGTCCGGTGGTCCATGACCGGACGCAGGCAGGGTCCGGTCAGAATAACTTGGTCACTCCTTCAACAGCAGTTCACCTCCTGTGAACTGACCGGACGCTGGACAGCAGCATCCGGTGCAGCGTCCGATGCACCTTTTCCAGTAAATCTTCAAACTTCCTTCGCGCTGCCTGTTCCCAATCAAGTCCCAACTTGAATAAGATCCAAATATACACCAATTGGGACTGATGTGAGTGACCTCTCTCAAACCCTCATATTTTTCAAAGTATTTTGCCTTAGGCTATAATTCTTTTTAAGAAAATATGCAACAAGAGGGCAAATGGAACAAAACGACAAAACAACATTCATGCATATGTAATGCTTGTAAGTAAATCTAGTTGCTTGTCAAGTTTGATCCAAGGTTAAGCTTCTTCACACGCTTTTCGGCGGTTATCTTAACCATGTTAGACAAGCCCTATATGCATTTCCACAAATTAGACATGTTGTATATTACAATGAATGCAAGGAACAACACAAGCTCAATTTTTTGTGAAGTTACTAAAATCAAGTACATTGAGCTCATTCCGCAATCTACAAAATGTAGCTTCATCTAGCGGTTTAGTGAAGATATCCGCTAATTGATCTTCGGATCTTACACCTTCTAGTGATATATCATTTTTAGCTACATGATCTCTTAGAAAGTGATGGCGGATATCTATATGCTTGGTGTGAGAGTGTTGAACTGGATTATTTGCAAGTTTCACCGCACTTTCATTGTCACACAAAAGAGGTACTTTCTCTAGAACTACTCCATAGTCTAGTAAAGTCTGTTTCATGTATAATATTTGTGCACAACAAGCACCCGCGGCAATGTATTCCGCTTCGGCGGTGGACAAAGCCACACTATTTTGTTTCTTGGAGGACCAAGACACAAGTGATCTACCAAGCAAATGGCACCCTCCGGATGTGCTCTTTCTATCAACTTTGCATCCGGCGTAATCCGAATCGGAATAGCCAATTAATTCAAATAAAGCTCCTTTGGGATACCAAAGGCCAATGCTTGGAGTGTGCTTAAGATACCTAAGGATTCTTTTTACGGCAATTAAATGTGTTTCCTTAGGACTAGCTTGAAACCTAGCACACATACACACACTAAACATGATGTCGGGCCTAGATGCGGTTAAATATAACAAGCTACCAATCATAGAGCGGTAGAGAGTTTGATCAACCGAGTTACCTCCCTCATCTAGGTCGAGATGTCCATTGGTAGGCATTGGGGTCTTGATTGGCTTACATTCATCCATCTTGAATCTCTTGAGAAGGTCTTTTGTGTATTTCTCTTAAGAGATGAAGATGCCTTCTTTCATTTGCTTGACTTGAAAACTAAGAAAGAATGTAAGCTCACCAATCATTGACATCTCGAACTCCTTAGACATCAATTCACCAAATTCTTTGCATGAGTCTTCATTTGATGATCCAAAGATAATATCATCAACATATACTTGACAAATGAAGATATGCCCATCAAGCTTCTTGGTGAATAGTGTGGTGTCGACCTTCCCAATGGTGAAGCCCTTCTCAATAAGGAAATCCCGAAGGCGCTCACACCAAGCTCTTGGGGCTTGCTTAAGCCCATATAGTGCCTTGGACAACCTATAAACATGATTAGGATATCTAGGGTCTTCAAACCCGGGAGGTTGATCAACATAGACTAGTTCATTAATAAAGCCATTTAAGAATGCACTTTTCACATCCATTTGATATAGTTTCATTTCATGATGTGATGCATATGCAAGAAGGATACGGATGGCTTCTAATCTTGCAACCGGTGCAAAGGTTTCTCCAAAGTCCAAACCTTCAACTTGAGAGAACCCCTTTGCCACTAGTCTTGCCTTGTTCCTCACAACAACACCTTGATCATCTTGCTTGTTGCGGAACACCCACTTTGTTCCAATCACTCTTGCACCTTTTGGTCGCTCTTCAAGATTCCATACTTCATTGCGAGTGAAGTTGTTCAACTCTTCATGCATGGCATTGATCCAATCCGGATCTTTTAGAGCTTCTTCTACCTTGGTAGGCTCATAGCAAGAGACAAAAGAGTGATGAGCAATAAATGAGGTAAGTTTTTGAGATCTAGTCATCACCCCCTTTGTTGGACTCCCTATGATGAGATCTTGTGGATGATCTTGTAGGAGAGGTGTATTTCTTCTATTGACCACTTGAGGAGGAGGTTGTGGAGCATCAACATCTTGTGCTTGTACCACCATTTGCTCATGGGAGATGTGAGTATCTTCATTTTCTACTCTCCCAACTTTATCACCATCTTGTGGTACATTTGATGAAGAGGATTGGTTAATGACTTGTACATCATCTTCATCATCCTTTGGCTTGATGTCTCCCACCGGAATATTCTTCATAGCCTCCCTCAATGGTTCATCACCTACATCATCAAGATTCTCATGTGCTCCTTGGGAGCCGTTAGATTCATCAAATTCCACATCATATGTTTCTTCAACCAAGCCGGTGGCATGATTAAATACTCTATATGCTTTGGACTTTGATGAGTAACCAACAAGAAAACCTATATCACAACGCCTTTGAAACTTCCCTAGGTGTTGCCGCTTCTTGTAGATGTAGCACTTGCAACCAAACACCCTAAAGAAGGAGACGTCCGGCTTCTTCCCATTGAGCAACTCATATGGTGTCTTGATAAGGAACTTTTGAAGAAATAGGCGGTTGGATGCATAACATGCGGTGTTGATTGCTTCCGCCCATAGAGCTTCGGGGGTGTTGTACTCATCTAGCATTGTCCTTGCAAGAGTGATCAAAGTCCGGTTCTTCCTCTCAACTACACCATTTTGTTGAGGAGTATAGGTTGCGGAGACTTCATGTTTGATTCCAACTTCATCACAATAAGCTTCTATGTTTGTGTTGTCAAACTCTTTGCCATTGTCACTTCTTATCTTCTTGAGCTTCACTTCAAATTCATTTTGTGCTCTCTTGGCAAACTTCTTGAAACAAGATGCAACTTCGGATTTATCATGAAGGAAGAACACCCATGTATATCTTGAATAGTCATCCACAATCACAAGACAATAGAGATTTCCTCCCAAACTCTTGTATGTTGTTGGTCCGAATAAATCCATGTGTAGGAGTTCTAGCACTCTTGTGGTTGATATGAAAGCTTTGGTTGGATGAGTGTTTGCAACTTGCTTGCCGGCTTGACATGCACTACAAAGCTTGTCCTTCTCAAACTTCACATCCTTCAACCCTCTCACCAAATCATTCTTCATAAGCTTCTTGAGTGAGCTGAAAGCATCTAGGCCCCTAGTTGAATTTCGGTGATTAATGTCAATACAAGATTACTATGACTAACGTGTGTTTTGCAGAGGCAATTAAGTTAGGTCATGGTAATGGAGATCGATTGGGCAATCGAGGTTGCCATGCCCCTATGATGGAAATCGTTTCGGTTTTCAAAGGATGGACGACAAGGTTAAGGATGACTAGTTCTAAGTGTCGATTGGAGTTAGAGAGACACTTAGAGCAGTTTAGGACTTTGTTTTTCCTTTGGCCGTACTATGAAGGGGGGTATGAATGGGTAGCTTGACCTAGTTGAGTCTAGTGAGTTAGGTGTGGTGCACACTTGTTAAAACTAGCTCTAGGTAGCTCCTATGAATGCCTAAGATCCTTTGGAGCAAACTTCATTCACATATGTTCGGAAGTTGGAAGTGAATGGAGGGTCAAATACTGACCGGACGCTGGCTCCGGTGCGACCGGACGCTGGCCGCAGGGTCCGGTCAGTTCATTTGACCGAGAAGATCAAGTCTGGTGTGACCGGACGCTGGGAGGTCATGTGACCGGACGCTGAGGGCCAGCGTCCGGTCAACTCCAGTAAGGATCCAGACTTGGAAAAGTGTGACCGGACGCGTCCGGTTAGTGTGACCGGACCCTGAGTATCCAGCGTCCGGTCGTTTACAGTAAGCATCCAAGAGCGACCGGACGCGTCCGGTTGGTACAGACCGGACCCTGACAGCGTCCGGTCATCACTTGAATGCTGGTTCACGGGTTGAACTGACCGGAGCGTCCGGTCATCACGATCGGAGCGTCCGGTCATCCCGCAGAAGCTCATAACGGTTCGTTTTTCAGGCTGGCTTATAAATAGAAGCTCCACTTGTGAGTGGAGCATCCTTTGCTCATTCCAACAGCTGAGAAACACGTTTGTGAGTGCCAAGAAGAGCAAGATCCTAGTGAGGTGTTTGTGATTTGAGAATCCAAGAGAGTAGCCTCACTAGCAAATCAAGAGTAGCAAAGTGTGCATCCATCTTCTCATTAGGCTTTGCGTGGTCAAGTGAGAGTTCGTGCTTGTTACTCTTGGTGATCGCCATCACCTAGACGGCTTGGTGGTGATTGGGAGTTTGGTGTTCACCCGGCGGAGCTTGTGGGTGACCCAACTCAAGTTGTGAGCGGCTTTGGGTGATTCGCCGCGACGGAGTGTCGAAGAATCAACCCGTAGAGAGCACTTGATCCTTGCGCGGATCAAGGGGGAGCTACACCCTTGCGCGGGTGCTCCAACGAGGACTAGTGGGGAGTGGCGACTCTCCGATACCTCGGCAAAACATCGCCGCATTCCTTTCTCTCTCTACTTACTTTGAGCACTTACTTTGAGTATTTACTTTGGGCAATTCAATACTTGTTTTACATCCATAGAATTGCTTGCTAGAGTAAGTTTGGAACATAGGTTGAGAGGTTGTTGTGCATTAGTTTGATATAAACTCTTTTCTAGGCACAAGGGGTTAATTGGGCTATCCGTAGGATTTGATTATTGCAAGAGAATTTAGAATTAGCCCAATTCACCCCCCCTCTTGGGCATCTTGATCCTTTTAATTGGTATCAGAGCCTCGTGCTCACTTTTTAAGCTTAATCGCTTAGAGCAAGATGTCTCACGGGGATGGACCTCCTCCTATCTTTGAGGGAGATGATTTTCCATATTGGAAAATCCGCATGGAGGCATACTTAGAAGCTCTAGATGTTGGAATTCTTAGAGCCGCCTCTCAAGGGTTCCCCGCACCTAGGAATGCCGCACAACTTCAAGGGGATGAAGTGAATTATGAGAAATGGAATGCAAAGGCTCGCAACACCATTTTTAGAGGCCTTTGCAAAGAGGTGTTCAATCGTGTAAGGAACCACAAAGACGCCCATGCTCTATGGTCGGACGTTTGTGCGCTCCATGAGGGAACCAAGAGTGAGCGTGAGGAGCGCTATCATCTTGTGATTAAAAAGCTAAATTCTTTTGAGATGTTTCCCAAAGAAAGTGCTAATGAGATGTATTCTCGATTAAATGTTCTTATAGAGGAAGTCAATGGGCTTGGACTTACTCAAATGTCACCATCCGATGTTGTGAGAAAAATCTTGAGTGTCCTCCCCATTGATAAATATGGACACATTGTGACCGTGCTACATCAAGGTGATCTTTCCACCGCTACACCGACACAAATCTTGGGAAAGATCAATGCTCATGAGATGTACATGCACATCACACCACAAGATGGCTCATCCTCTACAAAGAAGAAAGAGAAGGACTTAGCATTCAAAGCTAGCCAAGACAAGGGCAAAGCAAGACTTGAGTATGAGAGCTCAAGTGATGAAGATGATGAAGAAAGCCTTGCCCTCATGGTGAAGAAGACCACAAAGATGCTAAAAAGGCTAAACAAGAGTGGCATCAAGTTCGACGGCAAGAAGAAGAAGTTCTTCACAAGCTCAAGAAGAAAGCCAATCTCCGAGATGGATTGCTACAATTGTGGCGAACTTGGCCACTTAGCTCATCAATGCACAAAGCCCAAGAAAGACAAGTTCAAGAACAAGGGCAAGAAAGATGATTCAAGTGATGAAGATGAAAAGAAAAAGAACAAGCCATACAAGAAGAAAGATGGCAAAAAGAGGGACTTCTACAAGAAGAAGAAGAGTGGCAAGGCCTACATTGTTGGTGATTGGCTCACGGACATTGATTCATCAAGTGGATCATCCGATGATGATAGTGACGATGAAAAGGTGGCCGCCATTGCTATTGATCTTGCATCTTCACCGCCACCATCGCCATCATCCTCTACACACCTATGCCTTATGGCCAAAGGTGAACGCAAGGTAACTAAGAGTGATGATAGTAGTGATGATGAACATGCTAGTGATGATGATAGTGATAGCGATGATGATGACTCACCCACTTATGATGATCTTGTCAAAATACTAAGAAAATATACTAAGATCATTAGAAAGAGTAGAGCTACAAATGAAAAACTTGATGCTAAAAATGGTTCACTTTTAGCTAAGTGTGATACATTAGAAAAGGCTAATGATGAGCTCAAAGAAACAAATGATTCTATATCATCCAAACTCAAGGAGCTCAAATCTTCTAAGAAAGAGCTTAAAGATAAAAATGATAAACTTGAGTGGGTGCACAATGAGCTTGTCACTAGTCACCATAAGCTAAAAGATGAATATACAACTCTAAAGATCAATTATGATACCCTTATTATTGCACAAGAATTCTTACCAAATGAGCCACATGATGCTACTAACCATGTTGTTAAGATTGATATAGCTACCTCATGTGATGATTTAATTGATGAAAGCATTGAGCATGGATCTAGTAGCAAGGGCAAGCAAGTGGTTGAGTGCAATGACTATGATGAGTATGTCAAGCTCAAGAGTGACAATGAGAAGCTCATGAAAGATCTTAAAGAGATGAAAAGTCACAACACCATTGTGCTAGAAACTCTTGATCATGACAAAGAGGTGATCCTTGAGAATGAGAAGCTAAAAGAAGAAATCAAGAAACTCAAGGAGGAGAAGAACAATGATATTCTCAAGGAAGAGAACAAGAAGCTCAAGATGGAGAAAGAGCATCTCAAAGTGGGATTGAGCAAGTTTGCTAGAGGCAAGCATCTCCAAAGTGAGCTACTCATGAATACCGTCATGAAGATGGATAGAAGTGGCATTGGATATATGGCAAGTGTAGAGAAGAAGAAGGCTCAAGCTCAACACCAACAATCAAAGCCAAAGCCAAAGCCAAAGAGATGTTTTGAGTGTGGACAAGAAGGTCACTTTGCTCATGAGTGTCAAACTCCACCACCACAACCCTTGCCCAAGCATGCTAGACCCTTTGCTTTCAATGCTCACTACATGCTTAGAAAAGATTCGAGTGGAAAGATGAAAGTCATGTTCTTAGGTCCCCCCCAACAAGAGTAGGCCTAAGAAAGTTTGGGTGGCTAAGTCACTTGTTGAGAAGGTGAAGGGCCCTCAACAAGCTTGGATCCCTAAAGCTTGAATCTCTTGTGTGTAGGTGAACTACAAGACCGGTGGAAGTCATTGGGTTATTGATAGTGGTTGCACTCAACATATGACCGGTGATCCTCGTATGTTCACCTCACTAGATGAAGAGGTAGATGGACAAGAGAAAATAACATTTGGAGATAATTCAAAGGGCAAGGTTAAAGGATTGGGCAAAGTGGCAATATCAAATGATCATTCCATCTCCAATGTGCTCTATGTTGCTTCATTGAGCTTCAACTTGCTATCCGTTGGGCAATTGTGTGATCTTGGCTTTCAATGCTTATTCACCGAGAAGGAGGTGGTTGTATCCAAGGTAGATGACAATCAAGTGATATTCAATGGATTTAGATACAACAACTTATATCTAGTTGACTTCACCTCCGAAGATGCAAACTTGAAGACTTGCCTATTCACCAAAACAACACTTGGGTGGCTATGGCATAGAAGACTTGCTCATGTTGGGATGAGCTCACTCAAGAAGCTTATGAAGAATGATTTGGTGAGAGGGTTGAAGGATGTGAAGTTTGAGAAGGACAAGCTTTGTAGTGCATGTCAAGCCGGCAAGCAAGTTGCAAACACTCATCCAACCAAAGCTTTCATGTCAACCACAAGAGTGCTAGAACTCCTACACATGGATTTATTTGGACCAACAACATACAAGAGTTTGGGAGGAAATCTCTATTGTCTTGTGATTGTGGATGACTATTCAAGATATACATGGGTGTTCTTCCTTCATGACAAATCCGAAGTTGCATCTTGTTTCAAGAAGTTTGCCAGAGAGCTCAAAATGAATTTGAAGTGAAGCTCAAGAAGATAAGAAGTGACAATGGCAAAGAGTTTGACAACACAAATATAGAAGCTTATTGTGATGAAGTTGGAATCAAACATGAAGTCTCCGCAACCTATACTCCTCAACAAAATGGTGTAGTTGAGAGGAAGAACCGGACTTTGATCACTCTTGCAAGGACAATGCTAGATGAGTACAACACCCCCGAAGCTCTATGGGCGGAAGCAATCAACACCGCATGTTATGCATCCAATCGCCTATTTCTTCAAAAGTTCCTTGTCAAGACTCCTATATGAGTTGCTCAATGGGAAGAAGCCGGACGTCTCCTTCTTTAGGGTGTTTGGTTGCAAGTGCTACATCTACAAGAAGTGGCAACACCTAGGGAAGTTTCAAAGGCGTTGTGATATAGGTTTTCTTGTTGGTTACTCATTGAAGTCCAAAGCATATAGAGTATTTAATCATGCCACCGGCTTGGTTGAAGAAACATATGATGTGGAATTTGATGAATCTAACGGCTCCCAAGGAGCACATGAGAATCTTGATGATGTAGGTGATGAACCATTGAGGGAGGCTATGAAGAATATTCCGGTGGGAGACATCAAGCCAAAAGATGATGAAGATGATGTACAAGTCATTAATCAACCCTCTTCATCAAATGTACCACAAGATGGTGAAAAAGTTGAGAGAGTAGAAAATGAAGATACTCATATCTCCCATGAGCAAATGGTGGTACAAGCACAAAATATTGATGCTCCACAACCTCCTCCTCAAGTGGTCAATAGAAGAAATACACCTCTCCTACAAGATCATCCACAAGATCTCATCATAGGGAGTCCAACAAAGGGGGTGATGACTCGATCTCAAAAGCTTACTTCATTTATTGCTCATCACTCTTTTGTCTCTTGCTATGAGCCTACCAAGGTAGAAGATGCTCTTAAAGATCCGGATTGGATCAATGCCATGCATGAAGAGTTGAACAACTTCACTCGCAATGAAGTTTGGAATCTTGAAGAGCGACCAAAAGATGCAAGAGTCATTGGAACAAAGTGGGTGTTCCGCAACAAGCAAGATGATCAAGGTGTTGTTGTGAGGAACAAGGCAAGACTAGTGGCAAAGGGGTTCTCTCAAGTGGAAGGTCTAGATTTTGGAGAAACCTTTGCACCGGTTGCAAGATTAGAAGCCATCCGTATCCTTCTTGCATATGCATCACATCATGAAATGAAACTATATCAAATGGATGTGAAAAGTGCATTCTTAAATGGCTTTATTAATGAACTAGTCTATGTTGATCAACCTCCCGGGTTTGAAGACCCTAGATATCCTAATCATGTTTATAGGTTGTACAAGGCACTATATGGGCTTAAGCAAGCCCCAAGAGCTTGGTATGAGCGCCTTCGGGACTTCCTTATTGAAAAGGGCTTCACCATTGGGAAGGTCGACACCACACTATTCACCAAGAAGCTTGATGGGCATATCTTCATTTGTCAAGTATATGTTGATGATATCATCTTTGGATCATCAAATGAAGACTCATGCAAAGAATTTGGTGAATTGATGTCTAAGGAGTTCGAGATGTCAATGATTGGTGAGCTTACATTCTTTCTCGGTTTTCAAGTCAAGCAAATGAAAGAAGGCATATTCATCTCTCAAGAGAAATACACAAAAGATCTTCTCAAGAGATTCAAGATGGATGAATGTAAGCCAATCAAGACCCCAATGCCTACCAATGGACATCTCGACCTAGATGAGGGAGGTAACTCGGTTGATCAAACTCTCTACCAGTTCTATGATTGGTAGCTTGTTATATTTAACCGCATCTAGGCCCGACATCATGTTTAGTGTGTGTATGTGTGCTAGATTTCAAGCTAGTCCTAAGGAAACACATTTAATTGCCGTAAAAAGAATCCTTAGATATCTTAAGCACACACCAAGCATAGGCCTTTGGTATCCCAATGGAGCTTTATTTGAATTAATTGGCTATTCCGATTCGGACTACGCCGGATGCAAAGTTGATAGAAAGAGCACATCCGGAGGGTGCCATTTGCTTGGTAGATCACTTGTATCTTGGTCCTCCAAGAAACAAAATAGTGTGGCTTTGTCCACCGCCGAAGCGGAATACATTGCCGCGGGTGCTTGTTGTGCACAAATATTATACATGAAACAAACTTTACTAGACTATGGAGTAGTTCTAGAGAAAGTACCTCTTTTGTGCGACAATGAAAGTGCGGTAAAACTTGCAAATAATCCGGTTCAACATTCTCGCACCAAGCATATAGATATCCACCATCACTTTCTAAGAGATCATGTAGCCAAAAATGATATATCACTAGAGGGTGTAAGATCCGAAGATCAATTAGCGGATATCTTTACTAAACCGTTAGATGAAGCCACATTTTGTAAATTGCGGAATGAGCTCAATGTACTTGATTTTAGTAACTTCACTAAAAATTGAGCTTGTGTTGTCCCTTGCATTCATTGTAATATACAACATGTTCAATTTGTAGCAATGCATATAGGGCTTGTCTAACATGGTTAAGATAACCACCGAAAAGCGTGTGAAGAAGCTTAACCTTGGATCAAACTTGACAAGCAACTAGATTTACTTACAAGCATTACATATGCATGAATGTTTGTTTGTCGTTTTGTTCCATTTGCCCTCTTGTTGCCTATTTTCTTAAAAAGAATTATAGCCTAAGGCAAAATATTTTGAAAAATATGAGGGTTTGAGAGAGGTCACTCACATCAGTCCCAATTGGTGTTTATTTGGATCTTATTCAAGTTGGGACTTGATTCGGAACAGGCAGCGCAAAGGAAGGTTGAAGGATTGCTGAAAAAGGTGCGCCGGACGCTGCACCGGACGCTGCTGTCCAGCGTCCGGTCAATTCACAGGAGGTGAACTGCTGTTGAAGGAGTGACCGGACGCTGCGTCTGTGCGTCCGGTCAGAAAGGGCTCAGCGTCCGGTCGATCGGAGGATGACAAAGTTAAACTGACCGGACCCTGCCTGCGTCCGGTCATGGACCACCGGATGCGTCCGGTCATGATTCCAGAGGATTTGGACCTCTCTGGAATCGACCGGACGCTGGGTGGTAGCGTCCAGTCGCTACCACCGGAGCGTCCGGTCAGTGGATCTCGCGCGACTTCAAGTCTCTTTTCGGTTTCCTTTTCTGTCGCATTTGGGGAATTATAAATCCGGACCTTCGGTTCACCTGCCTTACCAGCGCCTCCGTGAGCCCGCAACCAAGCCGCCACCTCCTGCCTAGCCGCGCCGCCGCAGCCTCGCTCGCCAGCCCTAGCCCGAGCAGCCGCACGCCGCCGCAGCCTCGCCGCGCCACCACGCCTGCCCAGCCGTGCGCCACCACGCCTGCCCAGCCGTGCGCCTCCGTGCCCCTGTCCCGCGCCACCACCGGTCCGTCGCAGCCAAGCGCTGCCGAGCTCCGGCCCTGCCTTGCCTCTGCTCAGTGCCTCGCCGGCCTCCTCGCGCCCTAGCTCGTTGCTTCATCGTTGCCAAGGCTGCCAAT
Organism: Miscanthus floridulus; assembly: GCF_019320115.1. NCBI lineage: Eukaryota > Viridiplantae > Streptophyta > Magnoliopsida > Poales > Poaceae > Miscanthus > Miscanthus floridulus. The sequence goes on along the minus strand of NC_089597.1, from coordinate 59,783,193 downwards.
CTTCGCCGCTCTTGCCCTATCCTCCCATTGTTTGGTAAGGCAAATCTTGTGGTTCAATCTTGATCTCCAATTGTGACCTAGATCTAATTCTAAATACATTGATTCCCCATTGCATTCAGGGCGTTTGACCTAACCCTAACCGGTTCCGTGATCCCCCACGTGACGTCTTATCTATTCTCGGATCGCTGATCGTCAGGTAGAAAGCCACTCGATTCAAGTTCGCATCTAAAATTGCTTTCTCTATTAGGATTTCGCATCTATTAGATACATGGTATTTATTTGTATATCCATCTATTCTATCGTGCAGTGAATCGGTTCCGTTGTGTTTCGTCTGGCAGTTGGCAGTAAACTCGGAGCCAAGCTCGCGAGTAAGGATTGAGGCCAAGACTCGAAAGCAGCAGTTTGATAGTCGATCTTCATCAGCGATAGTTCACCATCTTGTCAGTTCAGATGGCTCGCACCAAGAATGTTGGTGGTGGCCCAGGTGAAGATGATCGGAGGCCCCCGCCTCGTCAGCCAGCTGGATCCAAGGGCAAATCAACCAAGCAAGTAACATCCAAGAAGCGGAAGTACCCCGACGTAGAGACAGCCAAAGCAGCAGCTGTTGCAGAGGCCGCAGAGCGTGCCGAGAGAGGTGGCACCCGCAGCGGAGTTGTCATTGCAGATCAGCCAGTTTCACCCGCAGTCAGAGCTGCGATTGAGGAGGTTGAGCGTCGTCATGGTAGTCCAGCAGGGACTGCCACGTTTGCAGGACGACGGGTTGCCATTGAGGAGGGTCCGTCAGCACAGCAGCAACCTCCACCAGCAGAGCCTCAGCTAGCCCAGGAGACTCAGGAGAGTCAGGAGACCGAGCCGGCACCTCAGCTACGCCGCTCGAGTCGTACCAGTGCTGCAGTTCCACCGAGGCTAGCTACACGGCGTAGGGGTTCACGCCCTCCGCCCAGACCACAGGGTCCGCCTCTAGTGGTTCACCTCGACTTGAGGGCCGCTACAGCCAGACAGGTTCAGCAGCTGCGGTTTGTTGAGTTTGAGGTTTGGTTCCCTCCGAGGAGGGATGAGAGAGCAGCTGAGGGGTTCTACATGCCACTGCAGGAGGATTTCTACAATGCATATCTAAACAGTGGGGCAGTGTTTAGATCACAGAGGGTCTGTCCGATAGAGTCCATTGTGGCAGCAGCCGGAGAGGGCATTCGGCAATACTTGTCATATTTGCTAGGACTGTCAGATCTGATTGGACGGACAGGGATATATGTACCATCTTGGGTTCGTCAGTTTTATGCCTCGCTCTACATCGATCCTCATCACAGATTCATTCACTTTGCCTTCAACGGCAAAGACTATAGAGTGACGAGTAGCAGGGCCAGAGAGATACTAAGACTATAGGAGCAGCCTGTAAGGTTGCATGAGGTTTGCTATGGACATCAGGAGCCTCCCAGGCATCCTCATGGAGGGTTGGTGCCCCCTACAGACTTAGTGCGCCATTGCTTCAAGGAGCCGTTTGGTGAGGGGTCGAGCAGGAACCCCAGTGACTTGACTCCTACAGCGAGGATACTAGAGGCCATCATTAGGAGGACACTGCTTCCCAGGTTGGGATACAGGGAGGGCCTGACTCGCTTACAGCTCTGGCTTCTCAATGCCATCATGCAGATGACAGTGTTTGACATCTGGGACCTCCTTCTTTCAGAGATGGAGGATACTATAGCTGAGGGATTCAAGGGTCGCAGGCAGCTTCCCTATGCTCACTGGATCACGTTCCTCATCCGCAGAGTTGTGATTGATAAGCCCCCTAGCATGATGGATGAGTATACAGGTGCCACTACAGAGTTCCCAGCTTATAACCTATCACAGAGGATCAGACACGCCACTCCTCAGGCACCCAGTCAGCCTAGCCGTCGCCCCGATGTGCCAGAGTCTGCAGCTCAGCAGGACGAGATCATCAGAGGGATTGCAGCCACTGAGGAGGAGGAGCTAGAGGCACAGCAGGGAGTGAGTGAGTACAGTGACAGCTCTGACGACGACTACCAGCCTATACCTCAGATGCCTCCACGCAGACACGATGCAGAGGCCGGTAGCTCCAGTTCTGCTCCACCTGCTCCACAGACAGACCCCGCTCTCATTGCTATTCTTGAGCGGATGCAGCAGGATCAGACACGACAGGCACAGGAGACAGCTACAAACTTCGCTCAGTTTCAGGCTCGTCAGGACGAGTTTCAGCGGCAGCAGCAGCTCCTTCAGCACCAGCAGTTACTTATGCAGCAGCAGCTCATGGGATTCATGCAGCATGTAGTGACAGCCATTGGGATTCCACTGCCACAGACTTCGCCCCAGCTTGCACAGCCTCCTACCACTTCGACGACTCCAGCAGTACAGCCCATCAGGCTTCAGAGTCAGGGACAGCCTCCAGCTCAGTTTACTTCACCTCCTGTACAGGTGTCCCAGTGGTTAGCTTCACCTGGTGTAGCCCCGCAGTTCACTCCTTATCACACGGGTTTCTCACCAGAGCAGACTTCCTCGCTATTCGTGCCTGAGTCGTCAGTCTCCAGGAGTCTTGGAGCATCATTCAGCGAGTTGACCGGCATGCCTACTCCACCTCACATGCATACTGCCGGTCCGTCTACAGCAGCTCCAGCTATCATGACTACTCAGAGGCTCCCCTCGTCTGTCGCCTCGTCAGATCCTACGACAGACATATTTGCAGCTTCACAGGCAGCACCAGCCCCAGCTTAGACCCAGACCGTTTCAGCGACACTTCCTGCTTCAGAGGGTCAGTCAGTTCAGAGCTTAGGGTCAGATGATGATGGCGCCCAGTTCCACCTTGCTCCACGTACTTCAGCGCCCGACTCGTCCGCTGCAGCCCCGCCGACCGACCCTTAGGTTTTGGTGTTTGACGCCAAAGGGGGAGAGGGTTTGAGTATGTAGACTTAGGGGGAGCGAGTTTTAGGGGGAGTTAGTTATCTAGTATTAGCTTATTATATTCATTTGGAGTTTTATTTGTGTGATACACTATTTCTTATGCATTTGTGTGTTTTCTTTCATGCATACTATTATATATACATGTGATAGTGCTATCTACATGATTGTGATATTTGACATGTGTGATTTCTACTTTGCTTTATCTATATGTCATATCACTTGTGGAATGCTCATTTGCTTTTGCTTTCGCGTTTTTACTTCGAAGCAAATGAGCTTTGTTATTTGTACTCATGCTTAATTCATATCCTTTGAGTACATTGTGTTGGCTTGGGTCATATAAGCTTGACTAACTCTTTTGTTCTTATTGACAAAAACTTATATGAACCAAGCCCGTCAAAAACCTCACTCCATAACATACTCGAGGTGGTATTGTCATCAATCACCAAAAAGGGGGAGATTGAAAGCATCTAGGCCCCTAGTTGGATTTCGGTGATTAATGTCAATACAAGATTACTATGACTAACGTGTGTTTTGCAGAGGCAATTAAGTTAGGTCATGGTAATGGAGATCGATTGGGCAATCAAGGTTGTCATGCCCCTACGATGGAAATCGTTTCGGTTTTCAAAGGATGGACGACAAGGTTAAGGATGACTAGTTCTAAGTGTCGATTGGAGTTGGAGAGACACTTAGAGCAGTTTAGGACTTTGTTTTTCCTTTGGCCATACTATGAAGGGGGGTATGAACGGGTAGCTTGACCTAGTTGAGTCTAGTGAGTTAGGTGTGGTGCACACTTGTTAAAACTAGCTCTAGGTAGCTCCTATGAATGCCTAAGATCCTTTGGAGAAAACTTCATTCACATATGTTCGGAAGTTGGAAGTGAATGGAGGGTCAAATACTGACCGGACGCTGGCTCCGGTGCGACCGGACGCTGGCCGCAGGGTCCGGTCAGTTCATTTGACCGAGAAGATCAAGTCTGGTGTGACCGGATGCTGGGAGGTCATGTGACCGGACGCTGAGGGCCAGCGTCCGGTCAACTCCAGTAAGGGTCCAGACTTGGAAAAGTGTGACCGGACGCGTCCGGTCAGTGTGACCGGACCCTGAGTATCCAGCGTCCGGTCGTTTACAGTAAGCATCCAAGAGCGACCGGACGCGTCCGGTCGGTACTGACCGGACCCTGACAGCGTCCGGTCATCACTTGAATGCTGGTTCACGGGTTGAACTGACCGGAGCGTCCGGTCATCACGACCGGAGCGTCCGGTCATCCCGCACAAGCTCATAACGGTTCGTTTTTCAGGCTGGCTTATAAATAGAAGCTCCACTCGTGAGTGGAGCATCCTTTGCTCATTCCAACAGCTGAGAAACACGTTTGTGAGTGCCAAGAAGAGCAAGATCCTAGTGAGGTGTTTGTGATTTGAGAATCCAAGAGAGTAGCCTCACTAGCAAATCAAGAGTAGCAAAGTGTGCATCCATCTTCTCATTAGGCTTTGCGTGGTCAAGTGAGAGTTCGTGCTTGTTACTCTTGGTGATCGCCATCACCTAGACGGCTTGGTGGTGATTGGGAGTTTGGTGTTCACCCGGCGGAGCTTGTGGGTGACCCAACTCAAGTTGTGAGCGGCTTTGGGTGATTCGCCGCGACGGAGTGTCGAAGAATCAACCCATAGAGAGCACTTGATCCTTGCGCGGATCAAGGGGGAGCTACACCCTTGCGCGGGTGCTCCAACGAGGACTAGTGGGGAGTGGCGACTCTCCGATACCTCGGCAAAACATCGCCGCGTTCCTTTCTCTCTCTACTTACTTTGAGCACTTACTTTGAGTATTTACTTTGGGCAATTCAATACTTGTTTTACATCCATAGAATTGCTTGCTAGAGTAAGTTTGGAACATAGGTTGAGAGGTTGTTGTGCATTAGTTTGATATAAACTCTTTTCTAGGCACAAGGGGTTAATTGGGCTATCCGTAGGATTTGATTATTCCAAGAGAATTTAGAATTAGCCCAATTCACCCCCCTCTTGGGCATCTTGATCCTTTCATGAGCTCATCCCAACATGAGCAAGCCTTCTATGCCATAGCCACCCAAGTGTTGTTTTGGTGAATAGATAAGTCTCCAAGTTTGCATCTTCGGAGGTGAAGTCAACTAGATATAAGTTGTTGTATCTAAATCCATTGAATATCACTTGATTGTCATCTACCTTAGATACAACCACCTCCTTCTCGGTGAACAAGCATTGGAAGCTAAGATCACACAATTGACCAACGGATAGCAAGTTGAAACTCAATGAAGCAACATAGAGCACATTTGAGATGGAATGATCATTTGATATTGCCACTTTGCCCAATCCTTTGACCTTGCCCTTTGAATTATCTCCAAATGTTATTTTCTCTTGTCCATCTACCTCTTCATCTAGTGAGGTGAACATACGAGGATCACCGGTCATATGTTGTGTGCAACCACTATCAATAACCTAATGACTTCCACCGGTCTTGTAGTTCACCTACACACAAGAGATTCAAGCTTTAGGGATCCAAGCTTGTTGAGGGCCCTTCACCTTCTCAACAAGTGACTTAGCCACCCAAATTTTCTTAGGCCTACTCTTGTTGGGGGGACCTAAGAACATGACTTTCATCTTTCCACTCGAATCTTTTCTAAGCATGTAGTGAGCATTGAAAGCAAAGGGTCTAGCATGCTTGGGCAAGGGTTGTGGTGGTGGAGTTTGACACTCATGAGCAAAATGGCCTTCTTGTCCACATTCAAAACATCTCTTTGGCTTTGGGTTTGGCTTTGATTGTTGGTGTTGAGCTTGAGCCTTCTTCTTCTCTACACTTGCCATATATCCAATGCCACTTCTATCCATCTTCATGACGGTATTCATGAGTAGCTCACTTTGGAGATGCTTGCCTCTAGCAAACTTGCCCAATCCCACCTTGAGATGCTCTTTCTCCATCTTGAGCTTCTTGTTCTCTTCCTTGAGAATATCATTGTTCTTCTCTTCCTTGAGTTTCTTGATTTCTTCTTTTAATTTCTCATTCTCAAGGATCACCTCTTTGTCATGATCAAGAGTTTCTAGCACAATAGTGTTGTGACTTTTCATCTCTTCAAGATCTTTCATGAGCTTCTCATTGTTACTCTTGAGCTTGACATACTCATTATAGTCATTGCATTCAACCACTTGCTTGCCCTTGCTACTAGATCCATGCTCAATGCTTTCATCAATTAAATCATCACATGAGGTAGCTATATCAATCTTAACAACATGGTTAGTAGCATCATGTGGCTCATTTAGTAAGAATTCTTGTGCAATAATAAGGGTATCATAATTGATCTTTAGAGTTGCATATTCATCTTTTAGCTTATTGTGACTAGTGATAAGCTCATTGTGTACCCACTCAAGTTTATCATTTTTATCTTTAAGCTCTTTCTTAGAAGATTTGAGCTCCTTGAGTTTGGATGATATAGAATCATTTGTTTCCTTGAGCTCATCATTAGCCTTTTCTAATGTATCACACTTAGCTAAGAGTGAATCATTTTTAGCATCAAGCTTTTCATTTGTAGCTCTACTCTTTCTAATGATCTTAGTATATTTTCTAAGTATTTTGACAAGATCATCATAAGTAGGTGAGCCATCATCATCGCTATCACTATCATCACTAGCATGTTCATCATCACTACTATCATCACTCTTAGTTACCTTGTGTTCACCTTTGGCCATAAGGCATAGGTGTGTAGAGGATGATGGCGATGGTGGTGGTGAAGATGCAAGATCAATAGCAATGGCGGCCACCTTTTCATCATCACTATCATCATCGGATGATCCACTTGATGAATCAATGTCCGTGAGCCAATCACCGACAATATAGGCCTTGCCACTCTTCTTCTTCTTGTAGAACTCCCTCTTTTTGCCATCTCTCTTCTTGTATGGCTTGTTCTTCTTCTTTTCGTCTTCATCACTTGAATCATCTTTCTTGCCCTTGTTCTTGAACTTATCTTTCTTGGGCTTTGTGCATTGATGAGCTAGATGACCAAGTTCGCCACAATTGTAGCAAGCCATCTCGGAGATTGACTTTCTTCTTGAGCTAGTGAAGAACTTCTTCTTTTTGCCATCAAATTTGATGCCACTCTTGTTTAGCCTTTTTAGCATCTTGGTGGTCTTTTTCACCATGAGGGCAAGGCTTTCTTCATCATCTTCATCACTTGAGCTCTCATACTCAAGTCTTGCTTTGCCCTTGTCTTGGCTAGCTTTGAATGCTAAGTCTTTCTCTTTCTTCTTTGTAGAGGATGAGCCATCTTGTGGTGTGATGTGCATGTACATCTCATGAGCATTGATCTTTCCCAAGATTTGTGTCGGTGTAGCGGCGGAAAGATCACCTTGATGTAGCACGGTCACAATGTGCCCATATTTGTCAATGGGGAGGACACTCAAGATTTTTCTCACAACGTCGGATGGTGACATTTGAGTAAGTCCAAGCCCATTGACTTCCTCTACAAGAACATTTAATCGAGAATACATCTCATTAGCACTTTCTTTGGGAAACATCTCAAAAGAATTTAGCTTTTTAATCACAAGATGATAGCGTTCCTCACGCTCACTCTTGGTTCCCTCATGGAGCGCACAAACATCCGACCATAGTGCATGGGCGTCTTTGTGGTTCCTTACACGATTGAACACATCTTTGCAAAGGCCTCTAAAGATGGTGTTGCGAGCCTTTGCATTCCATTTTTCATAATTTACTTCATCGCCTTGAAGTTGTGCAGCATTCCTAGATGCGGGGAACCCTTGAGAGGCGGCTCTAAGAATTCCAACATCTAGAGCTTCTAAGTAAGCCTCCATGCGGATTTTCCAATATGGAAAATCATCTCCCTCAAAGATAGGAGGAGGACCATCCCCGTGAGACATCTTGCTCTAAGCGATTAAGCTTAAAAACGTGAGCACGCTGGCTCTGATACCAATTGAAAGGATCAAGATGCCCAAGAGGGGGGGTGAATTGGGCTAATTCTAAATTTTCTTGCAATAATCAAATCCTACGGATATCCCAATTAACCCCTTGTGCCTAGAAAAGTGTTTATATCAAACTAATGCACAACAACCTCTCAACCTAAGTTCCAAACTTACTCTAGCAAGCAATTCTTATGGAAATGAAAACAAGTATTGAATTGCTCAAAGTAAATGCTCAAAGTAAGTGCTTAAAGTAAATAGAGAGAGAGAGAGAGGAACGCGGCGATGTTTTGCCGAGGTATCGGAGAGTCGCCACTCCCCACTAGTCCTCGTTGGAGCACCCGCGCAAGGGTGTAGCTCCCCCTTGATCCGCGCAAGGATCAAGTGCTCTCTACGGGTTGATTCTTCGACACTCCGTCGCGGCGAATCACCCAAAACCGCTCACAACTTGAGTTGGGTCACCCACAAGCTCCACCGGGTGAACACCAAACTCCCAATCACCACCAAGCTGTCTAGGTGATGGCGATCACCAAGAGTAACAAGCACGAACTCTCACTTGACCACGCGAAGCCTAATGAGAAGATGGATGCACACTTTGCTACTCTTGATTTGCTAGTGAGGCTACTCTCTTGGATTCTCGAATCACAAACACCTCACTAGGACCTTGCTCTTCTTGGCACTCACAAACGTGTTTCTCAGCTGTTGGAATGAGCAAAAGATACTCCACTCACGAGTGGAGCTTCTATTTATAAGCCAGCCTGAAAAACGAATCGTTATGAGCTTCTGCGGGATGACCGGACGCTCCGGTCAGTTCAACCCGCGAACCAGTTTTCAAGTGATGACCGGATGCTGTCAGGGTCCGGTCAGTACTGACCGGACGCGTCCGGTCGCTCTTGGATGCTTACTGTAAACGACCGGACGCTGGATACACAGGGTCCGGTCACACTGACCGGACACGTCCGGTCACTCTTTTCCAAGTCTGGACCCTTACTGGAGTCGACTGGACGCTGGCCCTCAGCGTCCGGTCACATGACCTCCCAGCATCCGGTCACACCAGACTTGATCTTCTCGGTCAAATGAACTAATCGGACCCTGCGGCCAGCGTCCGGTCGCACCGGAGCCAGCGTCCGGTCAGTATTTGACCCTCCATTCACTTCCAACTTCCGAACATATGTGAATGAAGTTTGCTCCAAAGGATCTTAGGCATTCATAGGAGCTACCTAGAGCTAGTTTTAACAAGTGTGCACCACACCTAACTCACTAGACTCAACTAGGTCAAGCTACCCGTTCATACCCCCCTTCATAGTACGGCCAAAGGAAAAACAAAGTCCTAAACTACTCTAAGTGTCTCTCCAACTTCAATCGACACTTAGAACTAGTTATCCTTAACCTTGTCGTCCATCCTTTGAAAACCGAAATGATTTCCATCGTAGGGGCATGACAACCTCGATTGCCCAATCGATCTCTATTACCATGACCTAACTTAATTGTCTCTGCAAAACACACGTTAGTCATAGTAATCTTGTATTGACATTAATCACCGAAATCCAACTAGGGGCCTAGATGCTTTCAAAGCTCACCAACAACCCGGTTCAACATTCAAGAACAAAGCACATTGATGTCCGCCATCATTTCATAAGAGATCACCAACAAAAGTGTTTATTTACATTGAGAGTGTTGGCACCGAAGATCAACTTGCCGATATCTTCACCAAGCCACTTGATGAGAAGAGGTTTTGCAAGCTAAGGAATGAATTGAACATACTTGACTTCTCCAATATGTGTTGATGCACCCCCAATTTATATGACATGCCTCTCCTTCGAGCAATTCAAGGTAAAAGTTGATTGGCATGGCATACATCCTTGCTAAGGAGATGTTTAGTGCATCTAGACATATTTCACATTTGAATAGGCTCATTCATGAAAACAAATGAATTTGATGCTTGTATGGTACCACTATTGCTTGTATGCTTGAAATGATCTAGTGGTAGCATATGACATGTTTGTGGGCTTGTAAACCTAGTGTTTGATCTAGAAAATAAGCTATAAGTGTTTAACTCAAGATGGTACAAGATAACCCTTATTTGGAGGTGTGAAGAAGCTTGTCCTTGGATCAAACCGAGTTAAATATCTTTTACAAGTGATCTTGATTGAACCAAATTCAGAAAATGATCCTCATTTCACATGGTTTCACCCCAACCTATCTATAATTTGAGCTCACCTTTTGTGCTAATTATTGACAAAGGGGGAGAGAAATTCACAAAGATAGTAAGATAGGTGGAGAAAACAAATGAAATGACATTGTAATGGGATCATAAAAAAATTACACACAAGTAGGGGGAGCAAGCTCATAAACTTGTATGTTGCATTTTGATGTGCATTTCATATATTTGCTTGCATAGCACAAGTTCTAAATTTCAATATCCATGCTTGTGTGGTGTATGCTAGTTATATGCTTGAATGGTGAAATGAAAAACTAGCATGCATAGGCTAAAGTAACTAGACTTATGTACATTTTATGGAAACTAGACCCTTGCTTGTAATGGTGATCTCATGGGGTATTCTAGTTTTTGTGTATGTATAGTTACTAATGGTGCTAAGGATGGTATATTGGTGCACTTCGATTGGTATCACGCTTCAAAGGTCCATCTCTTATACCTTAGCATCATATGGTAGAAATTGTCTCCTATATTTCCTATCTAAGCATATGTGTAAGCTACAATCCAAACTCTTAGCACATATGTAGGGGGAGCAATTGCTACCATTTGAAGTTCACAAAACTTGTCCATATTCTTTTACACATGGTAAATATGCTTGGGCAAGCAATGTGGATTCAATTAAATCTCAATTCATATCTTTGTGTAAGGGTTGTCATCAATTACCAAAAAGGGGGGATTGAAAGCTCTAGTTTGGTTTTGGTTAATTGATGAAACCCTAAGTGCTAACCTAATTTATCAAAGTAATTATGAGATATGTAACACTACTCCAAGTAATGAAGCAATGGCGAAGATCATGATGATGGTGATGGCATGGTGATGATCAAATACTTGAACTTGAAAAGAAGAAAGAGAAACAAAAGGCTCAAGGCAAAGGTATAAATAGTAGGAGCCATTTTATTTCGGTGATCAAGACACTTAGCGAGTGTGATCACATTTAGGTTAGATAGTCATACTATTAAGAGGGGTGAAACTTGTATTGAAATGCGGTTATCAAAGTGCCACTAGATGCTCTAACTCATTGCATATGCATTTAGGATCTAGTGGAGTGCTAACACCCTTGACAGTATTTGTGAAAATATGCTAACACATGTGCACAAGGTGATACACTTGGTGGTTGGCACATTTGAGCAAGGGTTAGAAACTTCACTAGCGGAGTGTCCGCCCATAGAGTGCGGATAGTCCAATGATACCATCGGCGCCCTATACAGAAAAGACAGGGGTTCATAGGGTGACTAGACGCTGGTGGCGCAGTGACCGAACACTGGGGTCCTGAGTCTGGTCAGTAGCAGTAGTGAGCGCATGTCTCGGTCTTGTGACCGGACGCTGGTGCGAAGAGGGATCGAACGCTAATAGGGTGCGTCCGGTCAGTGCTGACGTACGCTGATGTGAGGCACACAAAGGAAACGTTGAGTGATTAGACGCTGGGTGTGTCCGGTCGCGCATGACGGGACACGTCTGGTTGTGAAATTTCGTGTTTGGAACCTTACTGGAAATGATCGAACGCTGGGGTCCTGCATCCGGTCACATTCTAACTGACATATCTGGTCATCACTTGACCATTGAGATTGGGCGATCGGCGTTTGAAGCCGATGACACGTGGCAAGCATCAGGCGACTAGATGTTGGGGTCCTACGTCCGGTCGAATTGACCGGAGCGTCCGGTCACCCCGAGTTGTGCCCAGTGAATGGGTACAACGGCTCTATTTCATGGGGGCTTCTATTTAAGCCCCATGGCTAGCTCAAGCTCACTCTCTTGGCCATTTACATTGACATAGCAACCTTGTGAGCTTAGCCAAAGCCCTCCCACTCATCTCCATCATTGTTTCATCATCATTGTGAGATTGGGAGAGAATCCAAGTGCATTGCTTGAGTGATTGCATCTAGTGGCACTTGGCATTCGTGTTCCGCTGTGGGATTCACTTGTTACTCTTGGTGATTGCCACCACCTAGATGGCTTGGAGCAGCGAGGATCGTTGAGCAGAGGTTGGTGATTGTCTCCGGCTCCGATCGTGGTGATTGTGAGGGGTCTTGTACCTTCCCCGGTGGAGAGCCAAAAGGTAACTCTAGTGGATTGCTTGTGTCATTGAGTTACCTCACTTGTGGGTAGGTTCTTGCGGTGTCAAATTGTGTGAATGAGGTTCGTGCAACACCTCTTAGCCACCGAACCACCAAGTGTTGGTCGACACAACGAGGACTAGCGTGCCGGTAAGCACGTGAACCTCGGGAGAAAAATTGGTTGTCTCTTGCCCTTTGGTATTCTGCCGGTGATTTAGTATTCATCTTGTGATTGGTTTACTCCTCTACATGGTGGTATAATCACCCTACTCACTCATTTATATTCTTGCAAACTAGTTGTGGCAAGCTCTTTAGTGTAATTAGAATTGGGAGCTTGCTTTGTTATTTTAAGTTCATCTAGTGGAGCTCTTTAGAGTAGCAGGATTGAGAGCTCTAAGTGAGTAGTAACATTGGAAGTTGTGTGCCTAGTAATCTTTGCAACTAAAATTGTTGGATAGGTGGCTTGCAACCCTTGTAGAGCTAGAGCAAGTTTGCATTTTGCTATTTGTCATACTAATCAAATTGCTCTAGTTGATTTGTAGATTTTTAAATAGGCTATTCACCCCCCTCTAGCCATATTAGGACCTTTCACTTTTGACTAGCAAGACTGAGGCAATGGAAGCGGTCAAGAAGTTCAAGACCCGCATAGAGGCGGAGAGCGTCAAGAAGCTATGCGTGCTGCGGACTGATCGTGGTGGCGAATTCACTTCGGTGGAATTCGCTGCGTACTGCGTGGATCAGGGCATGGTGCAACACCACACCACACCGTACTTGCCATAGCAAAATGGCGTGGTGGAGCAGTGAAACCAGACGGTGGTCGGCATGGCTCGATCCATGATGAAGGCTAAGAAGATGCTGGTGGAGTTCTAGGGAGAGGCGGTGACCACAACGGTGTTTATCCTCAACTACGCGCCCACCAAGGCCTAAAAGGGCAAGGTGTCATTCGAGGCTTAGCATGGACGCAAGCCGAATGTGTCCTTCCTTAGGACAATTGGCTATGTTGGCCATGTGAAGAACACCAAGCCTCACCTCGACAAGCTAGAAGATAGGAGCACGCCGATGGTGCTCCTGTGAAAGGTCCTTGTTTGGTTTTGGTAATTGAGTGACAACTTAGGTGGACTAATTATGTTTATGTGAGATACACAGGTGATTAGTCCATAGATACATGTGTGTGAGCAACATATGCAATGAAGGTGAAAATAGCTTGGAGATGTTGCAAAGCTCACACATGTGATGATGAAGGAGCTCATTGCACATGAGACATGACATTGAGTCATGTGATCAAAGGTGGAGAAGATCAAGACAAGACTTGGCTTGATGGACCGGTTGCAAGCGTGAAGGGCAAGTCGAAGGCTTTGGAGTGATGGACCACGTGGCAGTGAAACTTGAGCAAGACTTGGCGCCGATGGACGATGTCAATGGTGAAGAGCAAGTAAAGTCAAGATCGATGAACCAATATGATCATGTGATGATATGAAGTGGATCATATCATTGTTGATGTGTTGGTGCATATGTTGCATCGACATTGGAGGAGATGGAATGGAATGCACAAGGCAAAGGTATAACCTAGGGCACTTCATTTCACCGGTCATAGGTGTGTAGAGAAGTTTATGACCGGGTTTAGGATAGATGGCCGTACTATCAAGAGGGGAAACTTGTTTGCATATCGGTCATCTAGTGCCACTCGAGTGATCTAACTTTGCATCATCGCTAGGATTGAGTGGCATGGCAAGTTGAGTGGCTAACATCCTTTGGGAAATGATTGTGAAAAGCTAACACACATACACATGGTGGCGTTGGCATATTTACAAAGGAGATGGAGTTGGAGTTGATGTGGATCAACTTGGTGAGGAAACTCCATCGGCAGAGTGTCCGCCCATAGAGTGTGGACAGTCCGACGGTGCCACCGGCACCCTAGATAGAAAAGAACAGGTCTCACAGAGTGCACCAGACGCTAGTCACGTGGTGACCGAATGCTAGGGTCCTGTGTCCGGTCAGTGGTGGCCGAGAGCATGCAGCGTCGGTCTTCGACCGGACGCTGGCACTGGAAGTGACCGGCCGCTAGCAAGGTGTGTCTAGTCGGGCTGACGTATGGTGACGCAGAAGCTGGAGTGTGACCGGACGCTAGGCTGCGTCCGATCACGTGCGATCGGACGTGTCCGGTCATGTCTGGTACCTTACTGGAAATAACCGGACGCTGGGGTTGCTGCGTCCGGTCAGTTGAAGCTGCTGCGTCCAGTTAGAAGATGACCGTTGAGATCAGAAGAATGCCGTTGAACACAGGGACATGTGGCCGTCTGCGGGTGACCAGACGCTGAGGTCCAGCGTCCGATCAACACGATCGAAGCGTCCGGTCAGCCCGACTTTTGCCCAGTGAAGGGGTAACGGCTAGTTTAGCCCTTGGGGCTATAAATAGAAGTGGCCTTCGGCCATGGCTGGGGTTGAGCACCTTGGGGGACTTTGTGTCCATGCTTGAGAGTGCTTGGGAGCCCTCCATCTCACACATACTTGATAGTGATCATCTGATTGTGTGAGTGAGCGATTCTAGTGCGGTTGCATCGTGGGGTTGCATCGAGTGGCACTACGTGATCGAGTTGCAAGCCAGTGGTGCTTGTTACTCTTGGAGGTTGCCACCTCCTAGATGGCTTGGTGGTGGTCTCCGTCGAAGCCTGCAAGAAGCTTGTGCGGTGCTCCGGAGAAGTGCTTTATGAGGGGCATTGTGCTCGCCCCGCGGGAGCCACAAAGAGCAACTTTAGTAAAGCATGTCATTGAGCTACCCTCACTTCTGGGGTAGGTTCTTGTGGTGCCCGACGTGCGGGCTTAGCGGGTGATGCTAATTAGCCGCCGAACCACCAAGTGAGCGGTCGACACAACGGGGACTAGCGTGTTGGCAAACACATGAACCTCGGGAGAAAAATCATCGTGTCAACCTTGTTCTTCCTATTGGTTTGCATCCCCATTACACAAGCTTGCAATTACTTTTATACATATTAAGCTTGTGTAGTTGCTCTTGTAATTAGATAGCTTGTGTAGCTTGCTAATTACCTTCTTGCTTGTGTAGCATAGAAGTAGCTCCCTTGCGTAGCTAATTTGGTTTTAGTAACCTTGTTAGTCACATTGCTTAGTTTGTGTAGCTAAGTATTTGCGCTTTCTAATTAGGCATTGGTTGCCTTGTTATTGAGTATTGCTAGTGAGTTTAGTTAGCTTTGTGCTTTTGCTTACTAGCATGTGTAGGAGCTCCCTTGTTGCTTAAAGTACTAGTGGCATAGGTTTGTGTAACCTTGCTCCTAGAATTGTTTAGGAGAGCTCTAGCTAGCCCGTCACCATAGTTGCATAATTAGTATCTTTGCACGGTGTTAGTGAACATATATAGAGGGGTGTAGTCTTGGCTAGACCGATAGTTTTAATTCCACACTTGTTTTGGTTAGCCAACGTGATTAAGTTTCAAAAAGGACTATTCACCCCCCCTCTAGTCGCCATCTCGACCCTTTCATCCTGGGCTACGAGGAGGGCAGCAAGGCCTATCGACTTTATGATCCCAAGAGAGGCAAGGTGGTGATCTCTAAGGATGTGGTGTTCGATGAGAAGGTGGCCTAGGACTAGGACAGTTCGGGCATGAGAGAAGCTAGCGGCTTCACCTACATCATCGTTAAGCACATGGTCATACACGGTGGTGGAGACGCTGGAGAGGAGGTGCCGACCACTCTAGCAATAGAGCCGAGCACTTTAGGAGGAGTGCCGAGCACTATAGAGGGGGTGCCGAGCACTTCAGCAGCTGTGCAGAGCCCTTCAGCAGTAGAGTTGACCACTCCAAGAGTGGTGCCGACCGCTCCAGCAGTGGATCCGACCACTCCGACAATGGTGCCGAGTGGTCCAGCAGCGATACCGACCACTTCGGCAGTGGTGCCGAGCGGTCTAGCAGCGATGCCGACCACTCCGGTAGAACAGGGAAGCCGGGGACTGTGGCAGAACTGCCTGAAATAACACACTTACAGAGGTGCTCATCTTCCACTAGACACTAAGCACCCCGTAAGCGAGCTACAGCGGGCGGAATCCGTTGGGCACACCCCAAGGGAGAGCCCGAAAGATCCACATTTTCCCCAAGGATCCAAAAATGAGAATGAGTTACAATACTTATCCATTTCATACATCAGAGGTTCTTAAAAATTACATTATTACATTGCCAAATGTCAGAGTGCGGAATATTAAATAGCAGAATAAAATAAATATCTAGCGACAAAGAACAAGGATCCGTCTGTGCCCACCAGAAGAATCCTTCAAACAATGGTACTTCTCATGCATTACCTGCAACAGGGGTAAATAAACCCTGAGTACACAATGTACTTGCAAGACTTATTCGACTAGTGGGAATAATATCCTGACTCCAAGGGATATGATAAGCTTTATGGTTGGCTGGGTTCTTTTTCCAGAAAGTGATACTAATAGTGAATCCTTATTTAAATTATTATTATCCGTCTTGATTCATTTACTAGCCATTCTATGTAAGCACTTGTTCTACTTTCAAGCAAGAGTTGAGTAATTAGTTCCATTTCATCACATGTCACCTTTCAGTTCTTACTATGGTGCTAGAGTTTAGACAAGCCGAATCGGATCACCCGATGATTCGAGAATCAATGCCCCCAGCTGGGTACCCCGAAAACACATGCCCCGCTTGTACCCTTGGCACAAGCAGGACCAACCCATCACCCTCTAGTCCTGGGTGTCTAGGTCCCCATCCAAACTTGGACTCCAAGCCCCCACTCCTAAGTCTCGGACTCAGTGCGGTGCAAGGACCTCCACCATCCCCGCCTCCAATCAGTCGGTCTAGAAAGAGCCGGATCCCACGACAAGAGAGCAACAAGTCTTCCCTACGCCCATACCCAAGTATGTGCTCGGGAAAATAAGTCTGTGACTTGCCTAGCGTCTAATGCAATGGCCGGTCCTTAACCAACACAGACAGGAAAAAAGTATAACCAAGCTATGCCCGATTGGCCGTAGGACACAACTTCTTACACCCACCAATACCCAAACCATATCCCTGCCCGACCACCATTTCTCCCTTCCAACATTTTATCATGAGTGATCTTAATTATCACCTATTTGTGAGTAACGGCAGGTTACTCATGCTTCCAAAATCCTAAGCATAGCAGCTACTCGACCTATACTAGTAGGACTCATAGGTAGATATATTTATGCATGTAGTTTCCATAAAATGCCTGTAACGTAAATGCACATCATATATGTTCAACGATCATTAAAAATATGGGTTATGCACCGGGGCTTGCCTTGGGCAGGCGGCGGGTCAGCAAAGTCAGCACCAAAAGGCTCCGGGGCTCCCTCCTGCATGAGGATCTCCTCCTCGTACTCCTTAATGAATTCCTCGTAATTCTATTTGTCCACGGGCATGAACTCTACCAACTCATGATCTACATGCATGAAATAATGATGCAACACTTAGTAATATGGCAACAACAACTCTTAAAATAAAAATACATATATCAAGCTACTAAGGGAGTGCTACTGACTAAGGTGCTAAGTTACCTAGTGTTACCACTAACAAGTATGAAGCATGACATATATTATCTTGGCAACTAAAGGTATTCTTACTCCTAACGTCGATTTACTCTATATATAATAAAACAAGGGTACTAGCTATTCTATTTATCAAACTATTCTAGTGCTACAAAATTTACAGTAAGTACATAATAATCCAATGAACCTACTGTAGAAACTTCATGACTAAATCTATCATTCATTTGCTACAATAATTCCTACAATTATTAATCTACATAATACTAGCTTTCTAATTTGAATTTATGAACCTATCATGATCACAACTAACTATAAGCTAACTACACTAACAGATAGATAGCATTTTTGTGAATCTAACAAATTTTTGTTTCACTATTTTTGGACACCTACAGATTTTTCTACAATTTTACAAAGATCAGCTCATAATGAAATTGAATAATCATTTATTACTTTACTAGAAAATCGGAAACCGATTCCACAGCGCGACCCGCGAGCGAACGGCTCGACCCACCCTGGCATCCCGCCCGCACGCACACGCAGCACCCGGCGCAGCCCACGCAGCGGCGTGCGAACACGGCCCACAGCAGAGCCCGTGCACGGCTGGCTCTTTTGCTAAAGAGTCCTTGTTATCTTTCCTATTGGCGAAGCTCACTCAAACACTATTTAACTAAGCCACTATCCTCGCATCTAGCACCCTGCTTCTACTCGAATTCATGTTTTCCAAGGTCCCTAGCCGGAACTAACAGAGGCCGTGCCTCTCTGGCCAAACGTCGACAAGCACAGACCTCCCCGACACCAACTAGCACCACCATGGCACTCAACGTGCAAAGCACAATAGATCGATGTATGAAACGCCGCAATTGGTGAAGCACAAAGGCATGGCCATGCGCCGCGGCGGGGTCTGGCCACGACAACACTGGTGCCAGCGAAATAACCTAGCCCAGCGCCTCTACCGCTACCCTTTTCCATCTATAGACTACGAGCAACAATATAGAAGCCTTATTTGAATCGCTACTACACTCTAACTCGCTAGCCACGGAACAACATCTACACCATGTCCGTCGGAGGTGGCCATGCACTCCGGTGAGCCCCTAGCCCTAATCGATCCAACCATCTACCCTAGGCGCAGGAGGGCCTCACCAGCGATGTGTAGGGCAGACTGGATGAAGTCGCAAGACACGGCGAGGTGGTTGACCACGTGCACGGGAGTGCTCTAGTTCTTGGCAAGCACGGTGACAACATTCCTGGTGACCTACTGCTCCGTCGGCCAAACTGCTACATAGGCAAGGCAACCAAGTCAAGGAGATGCAAAAGCACTGCTCAATTGATACAATGGAGTAATGAGTGATGCCTTGGTCGAACACCCGCCTCGACAGCCATGGCGGATCGCCGTGGGGAAAAACGCCCCACATTACCTCATTGGCGAATGAAAGCTTGTCGGGTTGACTCCACTCACAAGCTAACTGCTAGAGCTAGTTGGGTGCTTGGACGACGCTGTTCGGACTTATGATAGCCGGCAATGGGCGAAAACTAAAATTGAGGACAGACGCCATAGGACAACAGTAGTGGCAAGCTTGGTATGAAGCGGGACTCCAAGCCAACCACCAAACGTGCGCAATTACAATAGGGGGCCAGCTCTATGGTTAGGCCTTGGCATGGCTCGGGAGGCCAGCGCGACGACATTCTAGGCGACGTGACGGGAAACGTGCCATGGCTCCGCGAGCAGACATGAAGGCGAAGGCAGGAGGGGCAAGCCCCCGCACGTGCACCCAAAGGGTCAATGGGAGCAGTAGCCGCACGGTAGCGACGATCGGAGCACAGCACGATCGAGGTGTAGCTCGACGCGATGGCAAGAAGCGGGGCTCAGGCGGATGCGATGGAGGAGGAAGAGCAGCCACGCTTGCTAGACCCAGCGTGTGCATGTGCGAGCGAGTAGCATGACAGGCACAACAATGGTGGTGTGGGCGCGCTTGGGTGAACGGTGACACCAGCCGAGTCACGGTGACCGCGCCCGAACACCAAAGCCGATTGGGAACATGCCTTTCACGCATTTTAAAGCATCCCAAAACTCCATCTCAATGATCCAATTGCTAAACCAACTATTCTTCTCTCAAGATGGTATATCAAGCTACTAAAATGAAGCCTAAGATCATGCCACTACTTAACCCAATGCTCCTATAAAAATTCCCAAACTGAGCTTCGTCGAACCATTTTCCGACTTACGAAAATTACTAAGTTTTTATTTGGATTCGCGTCAACTTCAATTTCCAAGCTATTAAGTAAGCTATCTAGCGAATCATGTACTCGACCGCAAGTATTTCATCGCCACCTATGAAGTTCATACTACCATCTTTATTAAAGTTTTGTATAGGCATTCTATAGCATTTTTGTTCAATAAAAATTCATTTAAAACCCTAAGCGATACAACGCGACATGAAATGTAACATTTGTTTCATGTTTGTGATGAACGTTTCAAGTTCCGTATATTGCTTTACACTCTATAACTCATACATTTATATATAAGTATGATGCTCATGTAGTGTTTTAGCAAAAAAGTGTATAGTGTAACACCGAGGGTGTTACAAATCTACCCCCCTAAAACAAAATCTCGACCCGAGATTTCATGTGCCTAGTGTGAGGAGATAGGAAGTACATTTCAACATAACAACTACCCATCAGAATAGAGAGAAGGTGGGGGGTAATGCTTCAATATATATCTCTTGTGTTCCCACGTGGCCTCATCCTCAGAGTGGTTTTACCACTGCACCTTGTAGAACTTTACCACACTGTTCCTGGTCACTCTTTCCTTTTCATCCATGATTTTGATAGGGTGCTCAACATACGTCAAATTAGGCTGGAGTGGCAGTCCTTCAATTTCTATAGCTTCACTAGGAACCCTCAAACATTTCTTTAATTACGATACATGAAACACTTTGTGTACCGCAGATAAAATATCGGGAAGCTGGAGACGATAAGCAACTGGGCCACACTGCTTCAAGATTTGGTAAGGACCCACGTAGCGGGGGGCTAGCTTGCCATGGATACCAAACCAATGCACCCCTCTCATAGGAGACACCTTGAGGTACACATAATCCCCAACTTCAAACTGCAAGGGTCTTCTTTGCTTGTCCATATAGGCTTTCTATCGGCTTTGAGCTGCCTTTAAATGACTCTGAATAATAATGACTTGCTCTCGAGCCTCTTTGATGAAATCAGACCCAAAGTACCCACGGTCTCCCACTTCAACCTAGTTTAGTGGTGTCCTACATTTCTTCCCATATAGAGCTTCAAATGGTGCCATACGAATGCTCTCCTGATAGCTGTTGTTGTAAGAAAATTTAGCTAACTTCAGGCAGTCATCCCACTTTTTAGGGAAAGAAATGGCACAAGCTCTCAACATGTCCTTGAGCATCTAGTTCACCCTTTCAGTTTGGCCATCAGTTTGTGGATGATAAGCTGAGCTTCTTAGGAGATGAGTACCAAGACATTCCTATAGTCTCTCCTAGAAACAAGAGATAAAAACTGACCCCCTATCAGAGATGATAGTTAGGGGAACTCTGTGTAGGGTCACAATCCGATCAAAATATAACTGAGCATACTTCTTGGCTGTATATTTAGTGTCCACCAGGATAAAATGAGCAGACTTATTGAGACGGGTCCACAATGAGCCAAATAGAATCATAGCCCATGGATGTGTGGGGCAAACCCACCACAAAGTCCATGGAGATATCTTCCCATTTCTAAATAGGAATGGGCAAGGGCTGCAAATATCCCATAGTATGCATATGATCTGCTTTAACTCTCCCACAAGTGTCGCACTCCGCAACGTACTGGGTGATGTCCTGCTTCATGTTGGACCACCAGTACAAGTGGCGCAGATCATGATACATCTTGTTGCTACCAGGATGGATAGACAACTTTGAATGGTGAGTTTCATTCAAAATCTTCCTTTTCAGCTCCTTATTGGATGGAACCACCAATCTATCCTTGTATCTCACTACTCCGTGCTCATCAATGCTAAAGTGAGGACCATGCCCTTCGATAATCAATTTCCTTATGTGAGGAATTTCTTCAGGGTCTTCCCTTTGCTCTAGAATAATATGCTCTAGCAATTCTAAGGTCAAGGCAATGTGAGTCAACACCTCTACATGGTTGAGAGACAAAGGTGTTTCTTCGATCTGATGTGACTTTTGGCTCAAGGAATCAGCTACCACATTAGCCTTTCCTGGGTGGTAATGGACTTTTAAGTTATAATCCTTTATCAAATCTAACCATCTCCTTTGCCTCATATTAAGCTCAGACTAAGTGAAAAATATACTTGAGGCTCTTATGATCTGTAAAGATGTGTATTTTGTTGCCCAACAAGTAATGCCTCCAAATTTTTAGAGCGGGGACCACAACGACCAGCTCTAAATCATGAGTGGGGTAATTCACTTCGTGCTTTTTCAGTTGGCGTGAAGCATAAGCTATCACATGCCCATCTTGCATCAGCACACATCCCAACCCCATCTTTGAGGCATCATAGTATACATCAAAGGGCCTATCAATATCTGGTTGGGCCAACACAGGAGCAGTGGTCAGAAATGTTGTCAAAGCTTGGAAGGCTTCTTCACATGCTGGGCTCCAATCAAGCTTGGCTTCTTTTTGGAGCAGCTTGGTCATTGGCTGTGCTATCTTGGAGAAATCCAGGATAAAACACTGATAGTACCTAGCTAGACCAAGGAACAGACGAATCTAGTGCACACACTTGGGAGACTTCCAATTCAACACATCTTGCACCTTGCTGGGATCTACTGAAATGCCGTCTGGTGTCAACACATGCCCCAAAAACTACACTTGATCTAACCAAAATTCACACTTGCTGAATTTAGCATACAACTTGTGTTCCCTTAGTTGAGTCAGTACTATCCGAAGGTATTGGACATGCTCTTCATCATTCTTGGAATATATCAGGATATCATCAATAAATACTACCACAAACTTGTCCAGCTCCGGCATAAAGACTAAATTCATCAGATACATGAAGAATGCAGGAGCGTTGATAAGACCAAAAGACATTACTAGGTACTCATACATCCCATATCTAGTAGAAAAAGCTGTCTTTGGTATATCTTGTGGTCTAACCTTGATCTGATGGTAGCCTGAATAGAGGTCAATTTTGGAGAACACCTTGGCACCAGCTAACTGATCGAATAAAGTATCTATGTGGGGCAAAGGATACTTGTTCTTAATGGTTACCGCATTAAGAGGGCGGTAATCCACACACATCCAAAGGGTGCCATCTTTCTTCTTCACAAAAATGGCTGGGCAACCCCATGGTGAAGAGCTAGGATGGATGAAACCCTTTTCTATCAACTCTTCCAGCTGCTTCTTTATCTCAGCCAATTCCTTTGGAGCTATGCGGTATGGGCATCGGGAGATAGGAGCAGTACTAGGTTCTAGCTCAATGGAGAATTCCACCTCTCTGTTCGGTGGTAACCTAGGTAGATCTTTAGGAAATATATCCAGGAACTTGCATACCATAGGAATGGAGGTAAGATCAGGAGAGGCTTCAACATGGGCAGCAATAGGTAGGCAACAGGTAAGACTGGATCTAAGGGTATAAGAAGAGACATCCTATCCTCAGAAGAAGGAAGTCATAACTCCACACTTCTCCACTTTATATCCAAGACTACCCCATATACCCGCAACCAGTTTATTCCAAGAGTAGCATCAATGCCTTGCCCAGGCAGTACCATGAATTGGAGACAGTAAGTATGAGTGGCTAATACCAAGTTTACTGTGTCCATTCAAGTATTGATGCACATTTATGCACCTAGAGTACAGATTCAATTGGCATACGGTATATCCATAAGAGGTATGTTGTGCCAGTCTACAAATCCTATGCTCATGAATGAATGTGATGCACTAGAATCAAATAACACATAAGCTGGATGGGAATCAATGGTGAACATACTAGCCATCACCGGTTCCTGCTACAATATCTGCTTAGCATCCATGAAATTCACCTATCCAGATCAGCTGGCTGGCACTTTCTTCTTGATCACTATCCTCCTAACTAGCTTGGAGTTAGCCGATGGTTGAGAAAACTAAGTTGGCTGGTTCTGGGGACACTCTCGGGCATAATGGACATCCTTGCCACATTTGAAGCAAGCACCAGGCTTGTTTCCCAATCCTTGGTGAGGTGGGACCTGTTGTCCCTGAGGCTGCTGGGGTTACACCTGCTGGGTGGGTGCACAGTACTATGTGGAAGAAGTCTGAGAAGTATGCTGGGGCTACCAAAATGAATGCCCGCCTGATGATTGATAGGGCACCCGTCGAACAACCTGTACCTTATGAGTATGAGGGTGGTTAGAAGACCCCATAGCCATCCGCTTTCTCTTCCACTCTACCTAGGAATCCCACTGCAAGCCCTCCATAGCGATGGCAGCATTCATCATTACCCCAAAGGTCTGATAGTTCCCAGTATATAATTTCTCCTGAAGGCTACAAGAGAGGCCGCGATAGAAGCGGTCCCTCTTCTTCTCGTAGGTGTCCACATGAGTTCTGGCATACTAAGACAAGTGATTGAACTTATTAACATAGTCCATCACTATCATACTTCCTTGTCGAAGGTCCAGAAACTCAGTCAGCTTCCTGTTGAGCATACCGGTAGGAATATAAAACTCCCAGAATGCTGCGGTGAACTCCTGCCAGGTCACCTGATGATCTGGCTGCTGCATGGCATGGAAGGTATCCCATCATGCACTCACAGACCCCAATAGTTGCTGCATTGCAAAGCGCACTTTCTACTCACTGGCCACGTTGAGCAGCAGAAACTTCTACTCCAGAATGCGAAGCCGGTGCTCCGCATCTAGGGGCTCAGCTGTCGGTGTGAAAGTGGGTGGGTGGGTCTTGAGGAAATCTTGGTAAGAGGAGGGTCCCTTAGGACAGCGGGCACCACCCCCATTCCCACCATTTCCCTCGTGGCCTTCGTGGGCAAAGCCAGCGACCGCCTGTGCCATTTGCTCCATGGCCTAGGCTGACTCGCGATGAGCAGCCATCAATTCTGCCATCATCTCTGCGTGAGTCATCGGAAGCGGCGGCGGTGGTGGAGGAGGAGCCAGAAGTGGAGCCTCATGGCTCTCCCCGCTGTGCTCATTCTCCCGACCACTTTCCCCTTGGCCTTCGCCAAGACCGTGAGCCGCCCCGGCACTGGTGCTCCCATGTCCGGACCTTAGATTAATCTGTAAGAGATAGGAACCATTTATTAAGAACAATCTTCAAGATTAAAAGCAAGAGATTAGAGAAAGGATGAGACATTTATTAAAGCATTCTTTTAATTAATCCTATCACTTTACTAATCCAAATTATACGTGTAGGGGGATTTTAGTTTAAGCAAGATGCTATTATCATGATGCATGTATCGGCCTATCCGTTCGCTCAAGCCAGAATATAGCGGCATTTGCAAAAATTTTGGCACATGGCACACTCACTTTCCATACGCTAAGTGATTTCTTACGCCACACAAGTCAGTGTACCTGTAGAAAACTATTTAGATAAAACAGTGCTGCTATCCTAGATAGACCATATTGCTAGGGCTTATACTCATTTACATAACTTTAGCGCATCCTACTTTTCGCAAACTTTTGTTCGTCAAATTTTTAAGTTTTAGAAAGAGTGATGAACTTGTAAACTCATAATTGGCTCTGGTACCAACTGTGGCAGAACCGCTAGAAATAACACACTTATGGAGGCGCTCGTCTTCCACCAGACACTAAGCACCTCGTAAGCGAGCTACAGCAGGCGGAATCCGTCGGGCACACCCCAAGGGAGAGCCCGAAAGATCCACATTTTTCCTCAAGAATCCAATAATGAGAACGAGATACAATACTTATCCATTTCATACATCAGAGGTTCTTAAAAATTATATTATTACATTACCAAATGTCAGAGTGAGGAATATTAAACAACGGAATAAAATAAACATCTAGCGACAAAGAACAAGGATCCGTCTGTGCCCACCAGAAGAATCCTTCAAACAATGGTACTTCTCATGCATTACCTACAACAGGGGTAAATAAACCCTGAGTACACAATGTACTCGCAAGACTTATCCAACTAGTGGGAATAATTTCCTGACTCCAAGGGATATGATAAGCTTTATGGTTGGCTGGGTTTTTTTTGCAGAAAGTGATACTAATAGTGAATCCTTATTTAAATTATTATTAGCCATCTTGATTCATTTACTAGCCATTCTATGTAATCACTTGTTCTACTTTTAAGTAAGAATTGACCAATCAGTTCCATTTCATCACCTGTCATATTTCAGTTCTTACTACAGTGCTAGAGTTTAGACAAGCCGTACCGGATCACCCGACGATTCACGAATCAATGCCCCCAGCTGGGTACCCAAAAATACACGCACCGCTTGTACCCTAGGCACAAGCAGGACCAACCCATCACCCTCCTATCCTGGGTGTCCAGGTCTCCGTCTAAACTTGGACTCCAAGCTCCCACTCCTGAGTCTCGGACTTAGTGCGGTGCAAGGACCTCCACCATCCACGTCTCCAATCAGTCAGTCTAAAAAGAGCCGTATCCCATAATAAGAGAGCAACAAGTCTTCCCTGCGTCCATACCCAAGTATGTGCTCGGAATAATAAGTCTGTGACTTGTCTAGCGTCTAATGCAACGGCCGGTCCTTAACCGACACAGATAGAGAAAAAGTGTAACCAAGCTATGCCCTATTGGCCGCATGATACAACCTCTTATACCCATCAATACCCAAACCATATCCCTGCCCGGTCACCATTTCTCCCTTCCAATATTTTATCATGAGTGATCATAATTATCACCTATTTGTGAGTAATGGCAGGTTACCCACGCTATCGAAATCCTGAGCATAGCAGCTACTCGACCTCTTCTAGTAGGACTCATGGGTAGATATATTTATGCATTTAGTTTCCATAAAATGCCTGTAACGTAAATGCACATCATATATATTCAGTGATCAGTAAAAATATGGGTTATGCACCGGGGCTTGCGTTGGGCAGGCGGCGGGTCAGCAAAGTCAGCACCAAAAGGCTCCAGGGCTCCCTTATGCACGAGGATCTCCTCCTCATACTTCTCAATTACTTCCTCATAATCCTGTTCCTCCATGGGCATGAACTCTACCAACCCGTGGTCTACATGCATGAAATGATGATGCAACACTTAGTAACACGGCAACAACAACTCTTAAAATAAAAATACATCTATCAAGCTACTAAGCGGCGCTACCGACTAAGGTGTAAAGTTACCTACTGTTACCACTAACAAGTATGAAGCATGACATATATTATCTTGGCAACTAAAGGTATTCTTACTCCTAACGCCGATTTACTCTATATATAATAAAACAAGGGTACTAGCTATTCTATTTATTAACCTATTTTAGTGCTACAAAATTTACAGTAAGTACATAATAATCCAATGAACCTACTGTAAAAACTTCATGACTAAATCTATCATTCATTTGCCACAATAATTCCTACAATTATTAATCTACGTAATACTAGCTTTCTAATTTGAATTTATGAACCTAACAAGATCATAGCTAACTGTAAGTTAACTACACTAACAGATAGGTAGCGTTTTTGTGAATCTAACAAATTTTTGTTTCACTATTTTTGGACACCTACAAATTTTTCTACAATTTTACAAAGATCAGCTCATAACAAAATTGAATAATCATTTATTACTTTACTAGAAAATCAGAAAACGATTCCACAGCGTGGCTCACGAGCGAACGGCTTGGCTCACCACAGCGTCCCGCCTGCGTGCGCAGCACCTGGCGCGGCCCATGCAGCGGCGCGCGAACGAGGCCCACGCTACGTGGCCCACGACGGAGCCCGCGTGTGGTTGGCTCTTTTGCTAAAGAGTTCTCGTTATCTTTCCTATTCGCGAAGCTCACTCGAACACTATTTAACTGAGCCACTGTCCTCGCATCTAGCACCCTGCTTCTACTCGAATTCATGTTTTCCAAGGTCCCTGGCCAGAACTAACAGAGGTCGCGCCTCTCCGGCCAAATGTCGGCGAGCACGGACCTCCCCGACACCAACCAGCACCACCATGGCACTCAACATGCAAAGTGCAACAGATCGATGTATGAAATGCCCAATTGGTGAAGTATGAAGGCGTGGCCATGCACCGCGGCAGGGTCTGGCCACGATAACACCGACATCGGTGAAATAACCTAGCCCAGCACCTCTACCGCTACCCTTTTCCATCTATAGACTATGAGCAACAATATAGAAGCCTTATTTGAATTGCTACTACACTCCAACTCACTGGCCACAGACCGACATCTACACCACGTCCACCGGAGGCGGCCATGCGCTCCGACGAGCCCCCAACCCTAATTGATCCAACCATCTACCCTAGGAGCAGGAGGCCTCACCAGCGACATGTAGGGCAGACTGGATGAAGTCGTGAGACACGGTGAGGTGGTTGACCACGTGCGCGGAGTGCTCTGGTTCACAGCAAGCGCAGCGATGATGTTCCTGGCAACCTGCTGCTCCACCAATGAAACTACTACACAAGCGAGGCACCAAGTCAAGGAGACGCAAAAGCACTGCTCAATTGATACAACAGAGCAATGAGTGACGCCTTGGCCGAACACCCGCCTCAGCGGCCATGGTGGACCGCCGTGGGGGAAAATGCCCCGTATTACCTCACTAGCGAACGAAAGCTCGTTGGGTCGACTCTAGTCGCAAGCTAACTGCTAGAGCTAGTTGGGTGATTGGTTAGTTGGAAGGAGGTGGACTACGCAAGGCCAATTGCTTGGATGACGCCGTTCGGACTTATGGCAGCTAGCGATGGGTGAAAACTTAAATTGAGGACAGACATCATATGGTAGTAGCAGTGGCAAGCTTGGTGCAAAGCAGAACTCCAAGCCAACCACCAAACATGTGCAATTACAATAGGGGGGCCAGCTTTATGGTTAGGCCTTAGCGTGGCTCGACCGGCCGACGCGACGACATTCTAGGCGACATGATAGAAAACGTAGCGTGGCACCACGCATAGACGTGAAGGCGAAGGCAGGTGGGGCAAGCCCACGTGCGTGCAACCAAAGGGTCAATAGGAGCAGTAGCCATGCAGCAGCGATGGTCAGAGCATAGCGCGACCGTGGTGTAGCTTGACATGACGGCGAGCAGCGGGGCTCAAGTGGACACGATGGAGGAGGCAGAGCAGCCAGGCTTGCCGGACCTTGCGTGCGCGTGTGCGAGCGAGTAGCATGCCAGGCGGTGCGGGCCTACATGGTGGTGCGTGTGGGCGCGCTTGGGTGAGCGGTGACACCGGCCGAGTCGCGGTGACCGTGCCCAGACACCGAAGCCGATTAGAACGTGCCTTTCACGTATTTTAAAGCATCCCAAAACTCCATCTCGATGATCCAATTGTTAAACCAACTATTCTACTCTCGAGATGGTATATTAAGCTACTAAAATGAAGCCTAAGATCATTCCACTACTTAACCCGATGCTCCTATAAAAATTCCTAAACTGAGCTTCGTCGAACCATTTTCCGACTTACGAAAATTACTAAGTTTTTGTTCGGATTCGCGTCAACTTCAATTTCCAAGCTATTAAGTAAGCTATCTAGCGAATCCTGTTCTCAACTATAAGTATTTCATCGCCACATACAAAGTTCATACTACCATCTTTATTAAAGTTTTGTATAGGCATTCTATAGGATTTTCGTTCAATAAAAATTCATTTAAAACCCTAAGCGATACAACGTGACATGAAATGTCATTTGTTCCGTGTTTGCAATGAACGTTTCAAGTTCCATATATTTCTTTACACTCTATAACTCATACATTTACACATAAGTATGGTGCTCATGCAGTGTTTTAGCAAAAAGTTGTATAGTGTAACACCGAGGGTGTTACAGGGACCACCGATCGAGTTCACCTCCCCTCCGAGCGACATCAGCGAGTTCGTGGATGTCTTCCACGACGGCGAGGAGGTCCGGTTCCGCAGGCTAGACAACATCATCGGCAATGCAGGGGCCATAGGCCTGGCGAGTTGGCTGCTCAACAATCTAGAGCTGCTCCTTGTTAGTGCCGAGGAGCCACCGACGTTCGCGGTGGCTGAACACGACGCCAATTGGCGACGAACGATGTTGGAAGAGATGAAGGCCATTGAGGACAATGGCACATGGGAGCTGGTAGATCCATTGGTGGGTTGCAGGCCAATCGGCTTGAAGTGAGTCTATAAGGTGAAGCGGGACGAGCGTGGCGCCATTGTCAAGTACAAGGCTTGGCTCGTTGCCTGCGGCTTTGTGCAGTGTGAGGGAATTGACTTTGAGGAAGTCTTTGCTCCAGTGGTGCGAATGGAGTCTGTTCGCTTGCTGTTGGCCATGGCAACAGCGAAGGATTGTCGTGTCCACCACCTCGACATCAAGTTTGTGTTCCTCAATGGCGAGCTCGCGGAGACGGTCTTCGTCAAGCAAGCACCGAGCTTCGTCGTCAAGGGCGCTGAGCACATGGTGCTCAAGCTGTGCAAGGCGCTCTACAGGATGCAGCAGGACCCTCAGGCATGGAACGCCAAGCTCGACGCCACCTTGGGTGAGCTTGGGTTCACTCACTGCACTACAGAGCACGTGCTCTACACACGGTGACGGGGAAAGGAGGAGCTCATCGTCGGCGTGTACGTGGATGACTTAATCGTCACCGGAGCACGAGCATAGGACATCGATGGTTTCAAGCGTGAGATGGCGACTCATTTCAAGATGAGCGATCTCAGCGTGCTCTCCTACTACCTCGGCATTGAGGTGAGACAAGGGAAGCAGAGCATCTCCCTAGGTCAACGCACCTACGTGGAGAAGCTGCTAGAGCGCGGCGGCATGGCGGAGTGCAAGCCGTGCGCGACTCCGATGGAGGAGCGGCTGAAGCTGAGCAAGCACAGCACTGCTGCAAAGGTGGACGCGACACACTACTGGAGTATCATCGGCGGGCTATGCTACCTCATTCATACCCGACCGAACATTGCGTTCGCGGTTGGGTACGTCAGCCGTTTCATGGAGGACCCACGCGAAGATCACTGGTTGACAGTGAAAAGGTTGTTGCGCTACGTCAAGGGGACGCTCGATCAAGTGATCATCTTCCCCAAGAGTGGTGGCATGGGAGGGTTGCGGCTTACGGTGTTTAGTGAGGCACCCCCAAGGTAAAGGAAGGTGAGCCGGAGCTCACTATTTTCAGCGATACGGACATGGCGGGAGACATTAGTGGGCGACGGAGCACCTTCGGCGTGCTCGTCTTCTTTGGAGCGGCCCCCATTGCTTGGCAGTCGCTGAAGCAAAAGATCATGGCGCTATCGAGGTGTGAGGTGAAGTACGTCGCAGCGGCCACGACGGCTGCTGGGCGAGTTGACCGGCAAGGAAGCTCACCTACCCGCTCTGATGGTGGACAACCAGTCCGCCATCGCCCTCACCAAGAACCCTATCCTTCACGACCGGAGCAAGAACATCGACATCAAGTTTCACTTCCTCCGGGATTGCATCGATGGAGGGTAGATCATCATCGAGTTTATCGAAACCGGCAGACAGCTCGCTGACATCCTCACCAAGTCACTCGGACACCTACGGTTCATGGAGCTGAGGAAGATGATTAGTATGGATGAGGTCAAGGCATCGAGCTAGTAGCAGAATTAGGGAAAGAATTGTTAGACATAATCTGTTACTCCCCATTTCTCCTTGGTTGGAGACTGGTCGGCTCGGCCGACCACTCCCTGTTGGGAGTTGGGTACTGATTGGCTCTGTCGACCAGTTTCTGTAGCTATAGTAGTATTACAATAGGTCACATCTAGTACATTAGTTGATAGCTATTACATCAGTCATGACTTGGTAGTGGGTTGAGGTAAGTTTTGTACTGCTAGGAGTAGATAGTTGGTGTACCATCTACCTTAGGAGTAGGTAGTTTGTGTACTATTGTACTCAGGAGTAGGTAGTTGACCAACAACTATATACCTTGTAAAGATACAGCTGGAGTTGTATATATTCTATCCAAAGGGCAATGGAATACTTAGTTTAGTTGTCACAAACCAAAGGACAGGGCTTCGGTCAATGCTGGTGCTTGTGCTGAGTGTGTGTGCGCTGTTCTCAATCTCTTCTTCTACCTCTAGCCATAGTGAGTGAGTGTGTGTACTGATAAGCTAGTTGCTTACCTGTGCAGGACAGCTAGGAATCAACACTACTATCATATATAAAGTGATGGACCATAACTCAATTATCTAAGATGAATTTTGCCAAAAACAAATACGGAGGAAATAATTGCATCTCAGAGAAGACAATGTGGGGCTCAAGACACATTCCCTAGAAAATATTTTTAAGCAGTCAACAAGAGCATATATTAAATACAAGATTCGCACAGTGGGGCAAAAATATTTAATGCAAAATCACCTGCTGCAGTGTTCCTCGAATAGCTTCAGGAGGGTTCTCGTTGTTTCGAGGTTCACGCGAGGGATCAATAGAATCGAAAGTGCATGTAGAAAGAGACAATTGCCCAGGCACTTGATGATGCATGATATTTCCCTCTTTGGTAGATGAGGTTAACGGTAAATCCCTTGAACAAGGACTGTCTATTCCCTCAGAAGCTTCCGTGTGTATTTGGTTGGGCTGTGGCTGTAGGAAAAAGCTGCTGTGGGTTGTGAGCTGTGGAAAAGCTGCTGTGGGCTGTGAGCTGTAGAAAATGTGAAAGCTGTTTGGTTAAACAAGTATAAAATATACTTTCTATCTTTATCTCTCCTGAAACAACTATGAAAAAGCTTTTTATTCCACCAATTTTGAAAAGCAGAAAGCCAAAAGCCAAAAACAGGGTCAAACCAGCTTTCAAAAATATACTATAAAAAAACAACTACTTCTGAAAAAGCAGCCTCCAAAAACAGCCTCTCCAACCAAACGGACCCTCAGTTGCCCTCTTCACAACATTTTCATCTCCAGACCCAGAAGACTGTTTCAAAAGTATGGGTACTGGTCTATCAGCCAGAGGCCATGAATCCTCTATGCTGTACTTGTCAGTTGTTATTGTGCATGCACTGACTGTGTCTACAGTTTGCTCTGAAGGCTTGGCAGGTCTCTCTTTCTCAGCAAGAATTTGGGTCTCCTTACCAGCCTCAAGTTAACAGTTTGATTTGACTTTCTCTCATCAAAATATTTTGCTTCTGCTTTTACATTCTGCAAGCTGCCACTTGCAACCGATTCAGCAGATGTGAGCACACCTGAAACGATTTCAGATGGAGTTATCAAGTGCATAGCATGGCCTCCTCCCACCTGAAACACAGGACAAGAATCTGAAATTGCTATACCATCACTCTGGCCACCTCCCGGCCCTCCCTTTCCAAAGCTATCATTTCTACCAAAAGATGACTGGTCCGCAGACAACTGGAGATCCAGCCAGATTCATCTTTGATGTAGAATCTACAGATGGAACATGGGAAAGAAGAACCAACTTCTGCATAACAAACTGGTGGAGTTGATACTTATATCGTACTCCGTCCGCCCTATAATAGATGACCTTTTAGCTCTCAGCACAGGAATTAAGGAGTGAAAAAGGTGTAGTTCACAGGAAACGAAAATGAGAGATATAGAGATAGAAGTGTATCGGGGAAAAGAGAAAGGTGCATTTAAAGATGGCAACGGGCACAGAATGCCCGCATGCCCGCGGGCATGGAACCCGATAGGCAAGGATACGGGCACCACTTCTTGCCCGTGGGCACGGGCGCAGGCACCATCCTGAACCCAGAGGATAGTTCTTCGCGGGCAAAGAAATTTGCTATCCTCGCCCACGTATCCGCCAGACCCGCTCCACAGGTCTAACATGTGGGACCTACAAGCAAATATATGTATATATACATGATTTGCTGTGAATCTGTATCTTTATATCTCTTGTAATGCACTATGGTTTATGTATATGCTCAATTTGGCGGGCACACGGGCATGCCCGCGGAGAAGGTAGTATCTGCGGGCATCACGCCCGTTGACATCTTTAGGTGCATTGGGAAGTGAGAATGACAACTAATTTGGGACAAATTTTAAATGTTAGAAGGTCAAATATTATGGGACAGAGAGAGTACTAAGCATCATCTAAATTAACTGAAACAAATATGAATGAAGTTACTATACATTACCTGTGCGTTGACTATCACTTGATGGCTCAGTCAAAACAGCAATAGAAGAATCAGCGGGAGTAGTTTCAGTGGAAGAATCGAGTGCTGCCATTTCTGGAAGCCTCTCATTTAAATGAGAAATAGCTGAATCTCTTCCAGGTCCAGTGTTATTGGCTCAGTCAAAACAGCAATAGAAGAATCAGCGGGAGTAGTTTCAGTGGAAGAATCCAGTGCTGCCATTTCTGGAAGCCTCTCATTTAAATGAGAAATAGCTGAATCTCTTCCAGGTCCAGTGTTATTCGCTGTAGGAGGAAGGCATAGCGATAACTCCAACCCATACTGCTGGATAGCCAGTGTCTGGACACAATAAACTTGAACAACTTGTTCACCATCAGGTCCGGTATCATGTGTTCCCGTGAGACTCAATATGGGCATCGTAACTGTAAAATCCGCTATATAGTCCAACCGAGTTGAAGCAGGATCTTGGCCATACGCAACATGCACAGCATAAATAGCATTCTTTTTGGCATTTGCAAGCAATATAAGGCTAGCTTGTGGCAACACTGCAACTTGGTTGAAAAATTCCTCCTCAAACCTTTGTTATTCCAGAGAACTTATAAGTTCCAGCGTTTCAGTGCATTTCCATGTCTCCGAGTCACTCGGCAGCAACCAACCTTCTTCATTAGTGGAGGCCCAAATTTTTACTTCTCGGTTCAATGGGCCCTGTAACATAAAGTGATAAAGGGACTAATATTTACTACTACTATTCAGGAAAGATGCTAAACCATTCAAGAAAAAAGGAAAGATGATAAACAGGAGCCATGATACGAGTTTTCTTCGCAAAGCTTTCAAGAGTGGAATAAATTGTTGTAACATAACAATGGTGGAATATTATTTTTTTCACAAATATATTCCCCCCTCCCAAGGTGCAACTAGCAAATACTAACATGAAGCATGACATCATTTCAAACATTTACAACAAAATAATCACAACTAGTTCGGTTGTAGTTTCTAGTGTTTTCACTGTTGTTGAAGTTGTCCGTTATAATTTATCTTTTTACTCCCGTACCTAGCTCCCAGGGTTACAAATTTGTATTTGTTCCTGCTTTATTCAAACGAACTGGCACTACGTGTTCAGTCGTTCAAAAACATAACTGAGCTATGATTGTGGAACTATATGATTCTTTTCGAATTATTCAACCCTGCTTTTGAAGGTGCAATTATGAGGTACCTTGTGGTTGTAAAAAAGAAACGATTTTTTTTTAACAATGGCAGAAGCTCTGCCTTTCGATTAAGACGAAATGAAATTATGTACAAGAAAGGTAACCAAACATGTGCCTACACAGGACATCCGAAGGCTAGTCTAATGAGCAGGATAAAGTACGCCTGGGCCTGAGGTTACGCTACGGTTAGTCTAATGAGCAGGACAAAGTACACCTTTCATTTGTCAGTCGAACAAATAGCGCTTCTAAACTAGTAACGAATTAACGATCTCCTGCTACAACTGGTAACATAATAAGAATGCCAGCCTTCAATAAGAAAACATTGCATCAAGGATTAGGCTAAAGATTTGAAAAGGCACAAGAATACATACTGATGTAACAAGATTTATATGATTTGGTTGTTCAGGTGCAGTAAGGAAAGAAACTGAGTAAAATGATTGACCATCATGTGGTTTCAGCACAGAGAGAG
Organism: Miscanthus floridulus; assembly: GCF_019320115.1. Taxonomy (NCBI): domain Eukaryota; kingdom Viridiplantae; phylum Streptophyta; class Magnoliopsida; order Poales; family Poaceae; genus Miscanthus; species Miscanthus floridulus. The sequence continues at coordinate 59,747,729 of NC_089597.1, read as the reverse complement.
GGGCTACCCTGCGATCATTCCAGACCTTTATCTGTCAAACAAAAAGGACGACATTATAAACTGCACTCAGCGATACTTAATAATGTTATGTATACCCAGTATTGTACCAAACAAATACAAGGTAACCTATGCCGTAACACCCAGAGAAGGAATAACAATTCTCTTATCCGGGGCAGTGGAATTTGTCCGAGTGCAGAAGGATTAACAATATGATTAAGGAAACTAAGTCCATAATTGTAGCATCCATCTGTGTGCTGATTGCATATCAACTTGCACTGGAACTAGAAAGCAAGGAGAACATATCAACTACTGAGTAACAGAAGAATAAGAAATAGCATTTCACATTCCAGATTCTTGATGCTCTTAGACAGAAACCAAGCTAAATTTTGATACAAATGTGCACAATGAAATAGAAGTTCATGAAGAAAGTTTGGGATCTGTGGTTTTCAAGGCAGCTTAAAATACTGTGCTCTAGCCTATCATGACGTAGTTAACCTATGCCGTAACACCCAGAGAACCATCATCAACTTCTTGCACCTCTCTAGGTCTAGCCATATACTTTACTGCTTTATTTAGCTTGGCACCTCTCACATCATCTAAATTTTCATTTAGCACTTAAGACCCATTATTAGTTGTATCAAACTCCACATCATTAACCAACTCAATAATACCATGTGTCTTGTTGTACACTCTATATGCCTTGCTACTCAAGGAGCAACCAAGAAGAAATCCCTCATCACACTTCCTCTCAAATTTGCTCAATCTTGTGTCTTTCTTAAGAATATAGCATGCGTAACCAAAGACATAAAAGTATGAAATATTTGGCTTCCTTTCAATCAACAACTCATCATATGGCGTCTTCTGTACGAGGCGGTGACAATAGAGCCTTTTACTTGCATGACAAGCGATGTTGATTGCTTTGCCAAAAAAGAGTCACTCACATTGTATTCACTAAGTATAGACCTTACCATATCAATTAGAGTCATATTCTTTCTCTCAACAAGGTCATTTGATTGTGGAGTGTATTTGATCGAAAAACCCATGTTTGATCCTCACCTCATTGCACAACTTATCCATTTCTTGTATTCTTGAATTTACTATTATTGTCACTTTTCACTTTTTTTATTTTCAATTCAAACTCATTCTCAACCCTCAATGAAAGATTTGAATATGTTGAAGACTTCACTCTTGTCATTCAAAAAGAACATACATGTGAATCTTGAGAAGTTAACCGTAGAGGTGGAAACAAATTGGTAAGTTATAAAACAGACACCTCCGTCACAATATATTTTCTTAACCAAACAACATATTATAACCTAATAACAATGTCCCAACTAAACTTGCATTCGGTAAGGACCATATCAATGTTTTAAAATAAAATTACTATAACAAAAGCCAGTACCCATGACTTCGCCCGAAATTGCAGCAGTTGACACCAACGTATTCGCCAGGTGCCATGACCGAAGACAACGTACCCATTGAAAGAAACGAAGAATAACTAGAAAATTTAGCTAAGGTATCCAATCATTATAATGCCGCTACATTGTCGCCCTACACCCAACCAAAGAACCAATCCAAAACCAACACAAACGCAAGAGTCTGCATCACCAGTTGATAGCAACATGAACCATTGCACCACATCGTAGCTACATTTCACATTTGACTATCGTCTCCACCACCTGATATGGGGAAGAAAGCATACGATAGATAGTCTGACGTGCACCTGAGAACAAAGAAATTGATGTATTCTTTTTGGTTATGATGAATTCTCTCATGGTAAGGAATAAACACCGTGACTTGTTGACCTTTCAAGCAAAGATAAATATTTGCTCTAGGACTAGGAAACTAGATAATGAAGACAAATTTAGCATATCATTAATCTAGTGCACATCAGCAATGAGCCAAGTAGCTTCTAAAGCACATTGCTGGCATTGGACAATCCGTGGTACAAAATGTTTGATGCACTGCTTGAGGCACCAGGGCAATGTCATTACAAATGAATGATGGACTGACAGATTTTGTGCAGGGTTCACTAATAAATACTGGGGCAGACGGGGCAAGACGTGCATGAAATTCACTTTCTCATGATACATCATAAGTTCAGTAGAGACTAAGTGAAGATATTCGTTTTACTCATCTTTCATGGATTTTGGCAACACGTAGACTTTCTAACCGATGTGGTGCCTCAGAAACAAAGGTACAATTGATCAAAACATACCATGGCCTTTGTGAGTAAGGCATTTCCTGGAAAGTTTAAAGTGTTTCAGGCATGACCAACATCTAGTACGATCAGCTAATCCCTGTAAGCTTCTGAATCCACATTCCCTTTCTGGTTGTTTGAGGAGGCGAGCAACACACAGATTGCTAAATGGACAGCTGTACTAGAGACTTGGTTCTATGACTTTCTTTTCTAGCAAGCTCAACTTTGCGGCTGCGATGTGGATTCACTGGCATTAACTACTTCAGGAGCAGCTGCAGCACCAGGATTAGCATCGGAATTAACATTATCAACCTGATCAGGCTTGTCCTCCTGCATCTCTACATCGTGGCTACCAGATGATTCCTCAGCTTCTGCATCAGCCATCTCTTCGTCACCATCACCTGATACATGCTCTGTTCCATTTGGTACTGCTGTTGTATGCTCAGGTGTGCTCACCGACTCTACATCAGCAGGCCCAGAATTTTCTGTAATTTGTGTGCAATCCGAACACGGCAGCCCATGAGCAGCTGGATATGGATCAGTGCACTTGGCTATTGTAGATGTAACTAGGAGATTCTACAAACAAGAGAGACCATAGTTGGCAATGAATGTTTCAGAACAAATAGAAGAACACAAACATAATGAATGAAAAAAACTGTCAGCAGATAAACTCTCAACTTAATGTCCACCAAGACATGGGAAACCTTATCTTGTCTTTCTTACTTACAGAAGAACTGTAGCAACTGCTGCATTGTAAATTAATTGATCTATTTGTTATCAAGGTGCACTCGATGTTGTTTCAAAAAATCATAACTCAAACCAAGGTACATTATTTTCACTTTAGGTGGTAAACCAACAAGTAAAAAACTTGCACTTTAGATCAATAGGGCAAACTCAGAGTACACGATAACATAGCTAAGAACCGCATGGTACATTGGTACTGATATCTAAGCAATAGTGAAAGCTCAACTGACAAACCTTCTCCAGGGCCAATGCAAGCTTTGATAATTTTGTATATGTTCCTTTTGGATCCAACAAAATCTGTCAATGGAAACTAATGTAAGACTATTTGCTTCGAAATAGGATGAATGCAAGGTATAAATGAAAAAGTAACTGTGTCACTGAAATTAATATGGTGTTTGGTTTGAGGAATGGGTTAGTCCATCAACTTCTCACTATTTTTGTTTGGTTTATGGAATGGAATGGGTTGACACATCATCACCTCATTCCTCACAAGGTACTAATTAGTACTAGTATGAGGAATGTAGTCATTCCATCAAATTTGATGAATGGATTCATGATGCACCACCTCATCTAGAATGGTTTGATTCCTCAAACCAAACACCCTCTAAATTTCTAGGATAAGTTTTAGAAGCAAAATGGAAGGGGAAAGTCTCACCTCACAAAGCCTTTGCAGTGTGAATGGAGGACCCTCTTCAAACCTCTCGAGGGCTGCAAAATAATTCAACAAACAATCACATATTTGCAAATAGTCCAAAAACAGGTATTGCAACTAGTCCACAAAAGGAGTTATCTCTAATTATCTGTAAGAAATAAATTAGCTGACGCGCAAGTAGGCCTTGTATGAGCTGCAATGGAAAACCCACCACCAGCTTTCAAGTACCTAGTTGGTCTAATCATATATTTAAATGCTTTTGCAATGTTAACAAACAAGTAGAAGGTCCATGAAATGCTATTCTCAACTTAATAATGTTCTACAGAAGTAATAGAAGAACAGGGGTATGATGTAGCTATATCACATAAATATAAAAGCACCATTACACCAACTTTGAGTTGGAAACTCATGCAAGAGGCGCGACACCAATAATTTCAAGCACTAGTTTTTTTACCAATAATATCCCTTGAATCTTTGAACCAGCCAATTACAAGGCATGCAGTGCAGATTGGAGTGTCTAGCTTCCAATGCCATGGAAGAGTACTATTTCAATGCTCCAAGTTCTTAACAACCAAAATAAGCTATATCTATGCACAGCTAAGAACATGAGCTACGGCATAACTCAAAGGGCAAACAAAGAAGAATTTGATATCTACAGTCAACCAGGAAAACAGGTCTATTCCACCTTGAAAATATTCAGAAATACATATACACTACAACAACAGAAATTTACTCGAACTTTATAGCACAAAATAAGTGTGAAGGTCATACCACCATTTAGCTGGCTAAATAGCTCTGAGAAATACCTCTGTTGCCCATCATTTTGGCTCACCATTTCAACCTCAAAATATTCATCCAAGACCTTCACATGATGAACATCAGTTTAGATGATAAACATACACAACACAAATCACCACGCACTACAGCCAACATACCCAAACCCAATACACATACCTGCTTCAGTTGAAGAGACAGTACACTCTTGAGGAACCTCCAGTCATGCCTGCAAAGGAGTTAGTCACAAGTATAAATGTTGTGCTCCAATCTTTTGTCCCAGTATTCTGGATGCAGCAAGAATGCATTTTTATAAAACAAAATGAAAGAAACATAATCAACCTAGTGTCCTGGTACATGCCTGGTTAGCATTTTACAACAGATTCTACTCAAAGACCATGAAACACAAACCCATCATCAGTTTAAATGAGGCAATAAACTAAATTATTTTTTGTGCAAAATGATGGAGGCACTCAGTGTTAAAACTTAAAACTCTAAAAGAACAGAAAACTCATCCATGAATAGAAACTATGAAGCAGTATAGGAGAAGTTTACTACCAGAACTTTCCAGTGTCAGCTATAACTTCAATGATGCTTCTCATGTCCTCAGGACTGACATCAACATTTGTCACTGTATCCCTGAAATGATAATGCATTGCACTAAAGCTCATAAGCAAAGTAAAATTAAAGTCAAATTCAGTAAACAAAATTGGAGGCGAAGACCAGCAATGTTTATGCTGTCCTACCATATTAAAAAAACAATGTGCCAAAGAGATGCGATTTTAAACATGGAAGAAAACAAGAACCCTAACCAAAGTGGACGTGCTGTAATTCCTAGACAATTCGAGTCCATGCAAAACTTTCCACTGTATCAAAAAAGGTGTTGCCATGAGGAAAATGCAGTCACCATTTGAATTTCAATAGCATCTGAGTGAATATTTGGTTTTGGTATGGCCATGTATATGAAAAGATTGACCCTGAATTATGTTTAGCAATGCCAGGCTGAAGTTTATTTTGGATACCATGTTGTGTAAGAATTAGGAAGCAAACCTGTTTTTTAATGAAATTATTATTTTTTTGACATTTTGACGAACGAAGAAACTACTTCACTTAGACTGGATCAAGAGTTTCAAAATTACAAGATTAAACAATCACTATGCAATCTAATAAATTTGAAAAATATATCTTGAACGAGAAATTGGGAAGGTGCTTTCAAGCTTGGTGATCTGGATTGCAAAAGAACCATATGATGCAAAAATGGGATGACAACATAAAGGTAAAAGATCTCCTTTGCTCTTTGACAACATCCCCCCCCCCCCCCCCCCCCCCCCCTTCTGTTCCTTTTTCTTCTTGTGCTTTATTTTTTTGGTAATCTTTTTTGCCACCCTTGTGCCCATTTTCTTTCAAGTCTATAATGCACATGCAGTTCTCCAGCATTTTCGAGAGAGAGAAAAAAACATCAAGGTAAAAGGTCTCCAAATTTCTGCTGAAATTTAGCATTTCAATGCAAGCTGTGCAGAGTCAAAGAGATACCACAGCACAGGGGTAAAAAGAAAAGGCACACTTGTCCAATGTCTGCAATGAACCAGGCCATGCCCACGTTTTGATCCAATTGCAAAGGGAACTTTCTTCGTCGCCCTTCCACTTTGGTCGCATTTAGGGCTGTTTGCTTGTACATGCTTATAAGATTTTGCTACAAATGAACATCCTTCTCAATGAGAAATCGTGCAAAACTAGGATGGATGTATCCCTGGTGACATCAATTGCATCACACGGACATCTTCATAGCACTCTATAAAGCAAATCGAGATTTTATACAGAACCATCATCGAAGAATGCACATACAGTGGTACAGAGCAATAGCTGTCACATAAATCTGCATCACTTACTCGTCCACCCCGTCCTCCGGGGCTGCATCCTCGATAGCCTGATCTGCGTCAGAAGTTGACTCTGGAGCCACCGTGGACGCCGCAGAGTCCTCCACCACCGCATCACCCTCCACGCGCTGATCCGAGTGGACAGCGGCTTCCGGGGCTGCCGCTGCAAGGGGCACCGCTGCATTCTCCGTCACGGCACCCTCCATTCGTGGTTTTTCCCAATTCTGCAAGATAGGCGAAGAATCATAAATCTAGACAATAATAAAAAAGAAGGCGCATGGCAGGCGACGGTGGCTAGGGTTTCCACGTTCCGAGGGCGAGGCGAACTGTGGGGGCGCTGCAATCTAGGGTTACGGGAGTCGTAACAGCGGCGGTGGTGATGGAAGGGGAGCTCACCAGCAGTTTCGACGCGGGCAGCGGGGCGGGCGGCAGGACAACAGGGCGGCTTCACTATCTGAGGTCGGCCTGTCGTTGTCGACAGAGGTGTGCCGTTCACTCGCTCCTCGTTCGTAGACCGGCGAAGGAGGGGGAATTCTGCGCGGGGACGGGAAGCTGCTATTCGTAGCGTTTTTTTTTGGTTAATTAATAGTAATAAGTTTGGTTATTTATTTGGTTAATGAATGATGTAGGGGTTCTTAGACCGGCTAAGCGCAGTCCCAATGGTGTATTGATGATGGTTTCTATCCTCATTAAATGACTTGTCATGTAGGCAAAACGTTGATATGGCAATGTAATTAATGAAGAAAGAGAGTAAAAATCCTAGAAATGGTTTCCTCATGAAGAAATCAGGTCTTCTTTTGACTCAATGCACCAAGAAACCATAAAATTGTCATTGGGGAGAAACCACAAGTTTCTAGCGGGCTCGTGCCGCACTCCTATTGGAGGAAGAAGATAGAGTTGGAAGAGAGAAAGAGAAAATAATTATTACTCATAGAAACCATGGGTTGAAAAGCAGTACTTTTTTTTGTGTGGTATCCTATGTTATAGAAACTACTAATTTCTTTCATTGGGACTGCCCTAAGATAAACCAAAAGCTAACATGCTGCCCTTCAACATTAACCAATCCTACATAGAATCGTCACGTGAGGACCAAGAAAAAAAGGTGCGTCAAGCGGGTCCCACACCCGTCCATTCTGCAAGACAGCATGTCCCCGTTCGCGTGCCTTTAAATTCAGCTTGATCTACTTCTTTTTTCATCCGGAACATTATTTTTCTCTCACAAATTTCTCCAGATTTCTCCAAGCGAACGGGGCCCATATGGGAGCATGTGCGGACACTCGTTAGGTATGAGGTGCATGGGCAGCGCATGGGAGCATGTGCTGCCATTCGTTTAGCCTAGGGTGCATGTGAGGTGGGGCAGCGCATGGGAGCGCGTGCGGCCACTCATTCGACATAGGGTGCATGCGACGCATGGGGGCTCGTGCATGTGCTTTGACCATAGGGAGAAGGACAGGCGCTGGGAGTTTGTGAGAGGAGCGTAGGTCCACATCTGCATGCGTAGTATGCTTCATGTGTTTCAAACGTATGTTTCGTTGCATGTGTTCTATTCGGATGTTGCATATATTGCAATGACTATATATGTATGTTGGAAGTGTATGTTTCATATGTTTCAGACATATATTACAAGTATTTTATCTTGATGTTGCATATGTTTCAGTGGCTATATTGCAAGTGTCCATTTAAAATGTTTTATCTATTTCAGACCTATGTTGCAAGCGTTTTATCTAGATGTTTCATATGTTGCAATTGTTATAAAACATATGTTGCAAGCGTATGTTGTAAATATTTCACCTATTTCAGATGTTTGTTGCAGAAGTGTTTAATGTTGCAACATGAGCAGGCACATGCAAAGGCGGTCCCTGCAGGCTCAGCGGTCCCATGTGCGCGGCAAGAGAAGCGGACATGGTTGGTCCCCATCTGCATGCACGCATCAGCAGGCATGGGGCGCGCGACTGCATTCGCAGCTGGGGCAATCATATATGTACTATCTCTAACCCAAAAAAAGAATGCAACTACGTGTTGCGTGCTAATTAAAGTGATTCACATTTAATGAATAGTATTCATATTTATGGCTCAAAATTAATTTATTATGAGAATATATTTCATTATTTGATATTCTAAATATTGATACTTTTTTATCTATAATTGATCAAATTTAAGATACTAAAACATGACACTGTGCTATAATTGTATTCTTTTTGAGACGGATGGAGTATGAACTAAAGGAGGAAAAATTATGGATTGCAAGACCAAAAGATGCACCTTTGTATTTATTTTGGATCTAATCCTAGGAGCACATTAGAGCCTCCAACATCTGAGAAGAAAGTTTGTTGCAATGTTGCCCCGCTTATGCTGAATGCAAATTCTCAAGCAACTGTAGTAATAGGAATTGCATATGTATCTCTTGCTATCTTCCTTAAAGTAGGATAGTGTGTTCCTACAACCTTCCACCAATCTAATATATCAAATCCCTTTTGAAGGAACCATGACGCCTAAGAGAGAGGGGGGGGTGAATTAGGCAACTTAAAAAACTAACTCAAAACTATAGCCTCTTTCTTTAACCCTAGCAAAACCTATGCAATAGATAAACTATTTAGATGTGTAACTATGGTTTTGCTAGTGTGTTGCTATCTCTACCGCAAACGTAGTAAAGTAAACAATGTAAATACGGAAGCTAAAGAGCAAGGTAGAGATATGCAAACTCCCGTCGACGACTCCAGTATTTTTACCGAGGTATCGAGAAGCGCGTAAGCTTCCCTCTAGTCCTCGTTGGAGCCCCTCGTAAGGAATCCCTCACAAGAGCCAAGCTCCCGGTCGGGTAACTCCGTGGATAGCCTCGGGCCTTCCCCACGCGCAAGTGGGTCTCCGATGTGCCTCTCGGCAAGCCTCTCCCGGATGCTCCCCGCCGTCTTCACTATCAAGCTTCCGGCCGAAACGCCGTGGGCCTTGTTCCCTCCGATACACGGTGGCGGCCACACCACAAACGCGGTTGGTGTGATCTCGCAAGACTTCAAGCCCCTCCAATGTACAACAATGATACTCGCAAGCACCGGGTGGTAAGAGGTATGCAAACCTCACTAAACACTAGGCCTAAACCTAGAGCAAGCACATAAGCGGTGGTCTAATCAACCCAAGCACTTCGTAAAGCATCTACGCTAATCACCTGATGAAACACTAAGCATTATGCAAGTGGAGATCACTAAAATGGTGTATCAACACCCTTGGTATGTTTCCTCAGCTCCACTCACCTCAAATGGCCAGTTGGGGGTTGTATTTATAAGCCTCCCTAAGAAAGTAGCCGTTGGGGTCGAATTTCTGCGAAACTGCTACTGACCGGATGCTGAATCGTCCTGACTGGACGCGTCCGGTCGTCCCGACCGTTGAGCCGGCAATGTGCTGATCGGACGCTGGCCAGCGTCCAGTCGCCTGCCACCGGACACGTTTGGTCGCAGATATGCCGCTTTGGAACCTTTCTGTACTTGATCGGACGCTGCGTTCCTGCGTCTAGTCGGTTGCCGCCAGTGTCTAGTCCTTGCGTCCGGTCGCCTGTCTGCTGAGCCATCAGTCCAGCGTTCGGTCGCGCTTCCAGCGTCTGGTCGCCTCTACGATCTCGTTTCTTTGCGATCTTGCGTACGACTTGGTTCCTATCTTCATGCTTGGACTTTGCTTGATATCTTGGGTCTTTTCTTGTGCTCCTAAAGTCTTGCTTAAGGTGTTGATCATCGGATCATCACATCGCCTTCGTCCAAGTCACGTCTTGCACCCTATTGGACTACAAAACAAACACTTGCAAATTTATTAGTTCTATTTGGTTGTGTTGGTCATCAAACACCAAAATCCAAAGTAAATGGGCCTAGGGTCCATTTTCCTTACAATCTCCCCCTTTTTGCTGATTGATGACAACACGACCAAAGCAAGCAAATAATAAGAATTTGGAAGTTAAAAACTACCTACTTGCTAGGATGCAATGCGAAAGGCAAGGTTATATGATACTAATTGATAGATACCAATTAAAACTTTACTTAAAAGCTTGTCTTGCCCTTGCAAATATCCCCATGTGATATTATGGATTAAGGCCTAGCTTTCTAAAAAAAATTCTCCCATTACTTAGACTAACCCATAATTCACTTTCCTCCCTTTTTTAGATCATTACCACTTGTAGACATCAACTTAATGCTTACCTTTGGTCCTTCAAATTCTCCCCCTTTGGCATCAAACACCAAAAAGGAAGACATTTGTAGTACAAGGGTCAAATTTCATGATCCTTTGTGTAGAGAGTGAAATGGATCACAAAATTTGACTCTCACATTATATAGATTAAGCTCCCCTTAAATATATGCATACATATGGTAAAAAGCAAAGCATATGCATAATTAGCAATTTATTGCACAAGAGAGGTTAATCTATATAATGCATGGAGAAAACAAATAAATATCAAAGAGAGATCAACATGGTGATATTGGTTTAGAAATACCACATGTGAAAATCAATTTGATTTCTACCAATTGAAGTATAATGCTTTCCTCCGAGGACTCCATTTTCCTTGCAATGAGACCACTACACACAAGATAAGCTTTAAAAGATGTTAGTCTCAAGGCATCCAACTTGCAGATTAAGCTCCCCCTAAATTTGTGCACACAAGTGTTGAATACTTATAAAATTTGTGCACATTGATTTAAGTATCAAAATACCATTTGAAAGATGATATTTGGGAGAGATTATCTACAATTTGGACTTTGGCACATATTAGATAAATAATTGTAAAACAAGCTATGTGCCGTGCTCCTAAATAATTTTAAACCATGTAGGTTTGCTCCAAGGGTTGATCATGAAACCGAGCAAGCCTACCATATGATATACCTATTGAATGCATGACAAAAGATTTAAGCATGTAGATGCAAACATAGGTATGAAAGATAACTAGATGCTTTAAGAGTAAATCAATTGAAAAACAATACCAATTGAAATGAAAACTAATTGAAAGTAATGACATCTAGTTACCTAACATGGAAAGGGAAATTTGAGTCCATAGTATTCACTAACCCACTTGGCAATGACTTTGTCCATCATGATGCACCCCATGAAATGCACCCAAACTTTGCCAAGTCTCCAAATTCCCCGATTTCCAACAGACTCCTCACTTCCCTTTTGGGATCCAAACCTTCTTGGTGCTCTTCATGTTTGAGATTATCTCCTTTGGCACCCAAAAGCGTTTGACCCCATTGTTGGCTTGCTTGTTCACCTTGATGGCCACCACTTTGTCATTTTTCTTCTTCTTCAAGAGATAAGGTGTGGAGGCCTTCTTATCCACCATGTTGGTGTAGGTGTTGGAGAACTTGCTTGTTTGCTTTTTCTCCTTCTTTGCTCCTCCCCCATTCTTCACCTTGCACTCATAGGACTTGTGAACTTCCTTGTGGCATACGTAACAAACCATGGTTTGTCCTTCATCAAGCTTCTTCACTCCCTTGACGGTGTTATCTTGATCAAGTTGGGTTTGCTTTGCCTTACCTTTCACTTGAGTCAAGTCCTTAGTGAGGCGAGCTACTTCTTGCTTGAGTTGCTCATTTTCCTTTGCAACCTCTTGTGTGCATGTATCTACAACAACTTTCTCAACACAAACTTGGTTGCACAAAGGTGAGTCTAAACATAAATCATTGCAAGAAGTAGAGACATCCTTTTTAATGATAGAACTTTTCTTTTTAGATGCCTTGGTGGGGGTATTTTTGATGGCTTCAAGATTAGCAACTTTAATAGTTAGCTCATCACAATGTTTGCACATGATTTCCAATTTAGCAAGCAAACTTTGATAATAATTTTGTGAGCTAGCTAACTTTTCTTTTAATTTTTCATTTTTCTTTAAAAGTTGCTCATCATTGATTGTGCATGCATTTGTTATTGCACTAGCCTCAAGTTGCTCAATTTTAGTAGATAGTTCAACATTGAGATTTGCAAAGTTTTCATATTGTTCAAGCAAATTTTTATATGCTTCTTGTAAACTACCTAGCTCTTCTTTTAAATTTTTGAGCTTCTTTTGTTGACTAGTGCAAACTTTACCATATTTAAGATTTTGTTGCACAATTATATTATAAGAAGGCAAATCATCGTCACTATCGCTCTCACTAGAGGATGAGTTTTCATTACCTCGTGCCATAAGGCACACACGAGAAGAGCTTGATGATGAGTGCTTGCGCCCTTGCCTCTTGTGATAATCTTCTTCACTTGAAGAATCATCCCATGACCTTATTGATGTGAGGGCTTTGTTCTTGCATGCCTTCTTCTTTGCCTTGGGTGTGGGCTTATTTGGACAAACTTCCACAAAGTGCCCCAACTCACTGCATCCATAGCATCTTCTCTTTCTTTGCTTGTTTCTTTGATTAGTGAAAACGAGGTCTTGAATTTGGATGGGCACGCCCTTGACATTGAGCCTTACGATCATCTTCTCCACCTTTTTAATAAGTTTGATTGATTCTTCATCAAGGTCGGAGGTGGACGAGGAAGATTAATCATCATCACTTGATTCTTGTTCATCATCATCCTCATCCTCATCTTCTTCTTCTTCACTTGAGGAGCTTGAGCTTGAGCTTGACTCAACTTTCTTACCCTTCATCTTTTTCTTTTCGCTACAAGCGAGAGCTTTGCCTTTGCTTGATGAAGATGCTTCTCCTTGACCTATCTTATGTGACATTTCAAATACCACTAGCTTGCCAATGACAATGTCCGGGGTCATGGTGCTCAAGTTCTCCATGTTGTGAAGGATGGTGATGATGCTTGCATATTTCTTTTGTGATAGAACGGAGATGATCTTCCTCACGATGTCCACATCATCTAGCTTTAATAATCCTATTGAATGGAGCTCATTGATAATTAGATTCAATCGAGAATACATATCACGAACAAGCTCATCATCATTCATAGCAAAGGAATCATAATGTTGCTTAGCTAGACAATGTTTTTGCTCACGGACATTACTTGTGCCGTCATGGAGCTCTTGGAGTTTTAACCAAATTTCATGTGCCGTATTTAAGGTGAACACTTGGTTAAACACATCCATGCTAAATGATTCAAACAAGCAATTCTTAGCTCTAGCATTAAAATGCATTTCTTTTTCGTCACTCTTTGTCGGCTTTTTAGGATTCTTAATAGGTTTCATCCCATCACGAGTGACTCTCCATACACGTAAATCAACCGCCTCAAGGTGGCAAGCCATTCTAGCCTTATAGTAGAGAAAGTTAGTGCCATCAAATTGTGGAGGCCTAGCGGTATCCATCCCAACCACTCTACAATAGCGTCGGCTTAACGACGGTTAAGCCAAAGGTCCAAATCTAAGCCAACCGGCTCTGATACCAATTGAAGGGACCGTGACACCTAAGAGGGGGGTGAATTAGGCAACTTAAAAAACTAACTCAAAACTATGGCCTCTTTCTTTAACCCTAGCAAAACCTATGCATAGATAAACTATCTAGATGTGCAACTATGGTTTTGCTAGTGTGTTGCTATCTCTACCGCAAACGTAGTAAAGTAAACAATGTAAATGCGGAAGCTAAAGAGCAAGGTAGAGATATGCAAACTCCCATTGATGACTCCGGTATTTTTACCAAGGTATCGAGAAGCGCGTAAGCTTCCCCCTAGTCCTCGTTGGAGCCCCTCGCAAGGAATCCCTCACAAGGGCTAAGCTCCTGGTCGGGTAACTCCGTGGATAGCCTCGGGCCTTCCCCGCGCGCAAGTGGGTCTCCGATGTGCCTCTCGGCAAGCCTCTCTCGGATGCTCCCCGCCATCAAGCTTCCGGCCGAAATGCCGCGGGCCTTGTTCCCTCCGGTACACGGTGGCGGCCACACCACAAACATGGTTGGTGTGATCTCGCAAGACTTCAAGCCCCTCTGATGTACAACAATGGTGCTCGCAAGCACCGGGTGGTAAGAGGTATGCAAACCTCACTAAACACTAGGCCTAAACCTAGAGCAAGTGCATAAATGGTGGTCTAATCAACCTAAGCACTTCGCAAAGCACCTACGCTAATTACCTAATGAAACACTAAGCACTATGCAAGTGGAGATCACTAAAATGGTGTATCAACACCCTTGGTATGTTTTCTCAGCTCCACTCACCTCAAATGGCCGGTTGGGGGTTGTATTTATAAGCCCCCCTGAGAAAGTAGTCGTTGGGGTCGAATTCCCATGAAACTACTACTAACCGGACGCTGAATTGTCCTGACCGGACGCGTCTGGTCGTCCCAACCGTTGAGCTAGCAATGTGCTGATCGGACGCTGGCCAGCGTCCGATCGCTTGCCACCGGACGTGTCCGGTTGCCTACCATCGGACGCGTCTGGTCGTAGATATGCCACTCTAGAACCTTTCTATACTCGATCGGACACTGCATTCCTGCGTCCAGTCGGTTGCCACCAGCGTCTAATCCTTGCGTCCGGTCGCCTATCTGTCGAGCCACCATTCCAGCGTCTGGTCGCGCTTCCAGCGTCCGGTCACCTCTACAAGCTCATTTTTTCGTGATCTTGCATACGGCTTGGTTCCTATCTTCATGCTTGGACTTTGCTTGATATCTTGGGTCTTTTCTTGTGCTCCTAAAGTCTTGCTTAAGGTGTTGATCATCAGATTATTACGTCACCTTCGTCCAAGTCACGTCTTGCACCCTGTTGGACTACAAAACAAACACTTGCAAATTCATTAGTCCTATTTGGTTGTGTTGGTCATCAAACACCAAAATCCAAAGTAAATGGGTCTAGGGTCCATTTTCCTTACACCTTTGTATGTATGTCCACCATCTCATCCTCTAAGTAGCAATCTAGCTCAGATCTGAAGCTCATGGATGTTGGTTTAGTATCTGCAACACGCACGGAAGGAAGACAAGAATCCTCAATTAGATATTATCACTATTTTACTGGTGCTGCTACCTGCACCATCCTCCTCCTTGAAATGATACTTAAGCATCAAATCACTCAAGCCCTCACTTTTGCAGCCTCATATTCACAATCTTCTCCGGTGGTACCATGGTACCAAGTAACACATCAAAGCAATGCTGCAGCAAGAAGTGAGGATCAAGCAAAGTAGCAATACCCACCAACCCTTGTGAAAGCATCTAGTCCCCTAGTTGAGTTTCGATGATTAATAACTACACAAGATTATTGTGACTAATGGTGTTTTACAGAGGCAATTAAAGTTAGGTCACAGTAATGGTGATTGATTGGGCAATTATGGTTTTCATGCCCCTATCGATGAAAATTGTTTTGGTTTTCAAAGGATGGACGATAAGGTTAAGGACGGACTAGTTCTAAGTGTCGTTTGGTGTTGAGAGACAATTAGATTAGTTGTAGGACTTTGTTTTTTTCTTTGGTCATACTATAAAGGGGGGCATGGATGGGTAGCTTGACCTAGGTGAGTCTAGTGAGAAGAATGTGGTGCACATTTATTTAATCTAGCATTAAGTAGCTCAGATGAGCCCAAGTTCATCGGAAGTTCGAAAGCAATTTGAATTGGCACTTGAATTGAAGGCCAGCGCTGGGGGTGGCATCGGACACGGTGGTGTACATCGCCATGGGGGTGGCGGTGCCACCGCCCTTTTTGTCCCGAGGCTACCTGTTTGGGAAATTGCCCTAGCAGTCATCGGACAGGGCACCGCCCTAGGGGTGGCGGTGCCACAGCCACAATTTTCTTGAGGCTGGTGTTTTTGGTCCTTTGAACTGAGTGGCACCGGACAGGACACCACCCTGGGGTGGCGGGGTGGCGGTGCACCGCCCTAGGGGTGGCGGTTGGGGTGGCACTGGATAGGAGGTGGCGGTGTGCCACCTTGCTGTCTGGTGACCCTGATTCTGTTGAGTTGGAGGGTAATGGCTAGTTCCTTGGCTTGGGCATATTTATACCCCTCCGTCTCATGTATTGAGGCTCTTCTGCCCATTTGTTCAGCTGAGGAAACCATTTGGTGTGCAAGGAAGAGCAAGAGCCTAGTGGGGTTGTTGAGATTTGCTAATCCAATATTAAGGACATCATTAATGCATAGAGAGTAGCAAGTGTGCATCCACTCTTTTCATTAGGTTTGGTTGGGTCAAGTGAGAGTTCATGCTTGTTACTCTTGGTGATCGCAATCACCTAGATGGCTCGGTGGTGATTGGAAGCTTGGTGATTATCCGATGGAGCTTATGAATGACCTAAGTCATGGTGTGAGCGGTTGTGGGCGATGCATCGTGTCGGAGTGATGAAAAATCAGCCCGTAGAGAGCACTTGGTCCTTGCACGGATCGAGGGGGAGCTACTGTGGTAGAACTACCTAATCTAATGCCTCCCAGGAGTGCTCTTCTTCTATTAGACACTAAGCACCCAAGGGAGAACAATAAATTACTCAGTTCCGTTGGGCACACCCCAGGGGAGAAGCCAAAAATCCACATTTTTGCCATCAGGATCACCAATGAGAGAAGAAAGCTTACAACATTCTTAACTATTTCTTACATCACTTTTAATACAACATCATAGTATAATATTTATCATTACAACAGCGGAATGTAATCATATTATCAGAGTTATGAACAATTTAATGTAACAGTGGAATATAAACATATGATCAGAATTACAACGGAAATAATTATCTATTTATGGCATGATGAAACATTGATAGGTAAACTATGACAATAGATTATGAAACTTTCCTTTATAAAACATTTGGTGAGAGTTATAAATAAAAACTACAATCGCAGCGTAAAGGAAATCCCCTCTTAGCCCATCAGGAGGATCCACACACAAAGGTCAGCTTTAGCCTCCACCTGTCACCTACAACAGGAGAAATAAAACCCTAAGTACTCAATTGTACTCAGCAAGACTTACCCGACAGGAGGAAAGAAAAGATTCCAAGGATATGCAAGGCTATCTGGCTTGTGGGTTTATTGCATTTGCATGAAGCATTACTAAGTGTGCGTCCTTATATTTGATTTTCATTAATAGTCACATTGGTTCATTAACTAACCATTCTATGTAAGCACCTATGCTACTCTCAAGCAGGTGGTAAGCAATCAAATTTCCATTTTCCATCTTTTATCTTTCAGTTCTTACTATGGTGCTAGAGTTAAGACAAGTCATACCAACTCAACGGCGATTCGCGAACCAATGTCCCCAGCTGGGTATCCCAAAAACACACGCACCGCTTGTACCCAAGGCACAAGTAGGACCAATCCATCACCCTCATGTCCTAGGTGTCTAGGTCCCTATCTAAACTAGGACTCCAAGCCCCCACCCCTACCCATCCAAACTAGGACTCTAAGCCCCCACCCCTGAGTCCTGGACTCAGTACGGTGTAAGAACCTCCTCCACCAAAAACAAAATCCTAACAGTCGGTCCAAAAAGAGCCGGATCCACGATAAGAGAGCAACAAGTCTTCTAAGTGCCCATACACAAGTATGTGATCGAGATAATAAATCTATGACTTGCTTAGCGTCTTATGCAACATCCGGTCCTTAACCGACATAGACAGGGAAAGCAGTGTAACCAGGCTATGCCCCGCGTCCACGATGACACAACCTCTTACACCCACCAATACCCAAACCATATCCCTGTCTGGTCACAATTTTCCTTTCCACCATTTATATTTTCCAAGTAATAATAATACAGTAATATATTTCCTATCTCTCGCGAGTGATAGGCAATCACTCGACTTCTACCAGAGTCATATAGCATAGCAATCTACATGATCCTATCATACTAGTAAGACTCATAGGATAAAGATATATATATGCAAGTGGGTTTCATTCAACTCCTTAAAACTTAATGCATAAATATAATTTAAACTACAAAAAAGTAGGGGTTATGCACCGGGGTCATGCTATGGAGATAAGGTCGGACATGGTGTGCTTCCTGCACGAGCGGGCAGAAGATAAGGGAGAGGAGAGGTGAGGGGGTCCGCTCGATGAGGAAGGCGTGCGGGCAACCATGTTTCCAAGAGAAAAGAGAAAGGGGAAGGGGGTCCGGTACGGGGACAAGGCGTGAGAGTCAAGAGCCGACCGGATGTTGGGAAAGGAGAAACGCACAATGCACAAAGACGACGAGTGCGGCATGATGCCATGGCCACGCAAGAATGGGGAGCTAAGGACCTGATACAGACAGCGTTCGCAAGGAACATAGCGAAATGACCCAGCATGCGTAGCGCGGTCAACTAAACACAGGGCTTGGGACATGTCATCCACTTAGGCTTTTACAATTACTCCCGACTATCCAAGGCTAACTTCCCTTACTACTCTTCTTTTTCTTTCCTTTACTCGACCACATCCATCTTTCATATAGACTAAGACCATGTCATATGTTCTTCCTCCAAAACCACCTCCTCTTGCTTACCTTGAGAGAACACTATGTCATCAACTTGTTGTGGATTTCCTGTTTGAACACCTGAACATTTCCAAGGAAATTATTTGTAGCAAAAGTGGTATGGCGGTGTAACTTGGTAAAGGTACTTGGTCAACAACCTCGATACCAGCATGTGCCGAGCAGCGTCACCATGTGGCAGCTATTCCATAGGGAGCCCTCGGTGTCATCGCGGCACCATAAGTTATTAACCAGGCAACTACTACCAATTTACTCGCCATGAAGGCAGTGGGGTCATAGACCACAGAATAAGGGGAGTATTGCAAGGGAAAATTCAAACAACAAAGGTTCCCTTTACAACAAGGGACAAGGAATTCAAATCCAATGACAGATTTGATTTAAAGAGATTCAAGTGTTTTGCTAGGACATCCACAATTAGTCGATACAATGTCCCATGTTCTCCAATCACAACATGTTTGCTGATATCTGAATGGCAACTTCTCTTGTAATCCACCTAACATCACCCTTGAAAACTTTAAGCACATCTAACGAAACTTAAGGTAGATGAACGCAATAAACACAGTGAAATAAACAAAATGCACATTCCAATAGTCTTATACGGTACAACATACAAGCATTCAGGCTCCCATTCATGACACAACATTCACCTACGGTCAAACGATATCAACAACTATGGACGAAATCAACAGCAAGAGTACAATACCGGAGGACAACAACGAAAAACACTACTACTACGGGTACAGCATCCCAAGGTAACTAATCTACATCTTCTCGTGGCAATGGCTGAGTGAGAGGAATCAAGGGCACTTCTTTTAACACTTCCGACGGTGGAGGTGCTAGCGGTGCTGCAACACCAGTTCTTCTTCTTTCTGGTGGGTGGATAGGGATCACTTCCAAGATCGGGGCATCCTATCTTTCCGCAGCCAGCATCCTCCGCTTGGCCCTAGTGACAAGATTGGCCTCACATAGCTGATGGACAAGCCAATCTTTAGCCTCCTTTAGAGCTTTCGACATGGCAGTCTCCCGGCTTCCAGCAGCTACAGCACTGGCATGCGCTTCAGCGAGCTACACCTGGAGCATTCGGGTGAAGATCTTGGCTTCCTTGGCTCGATGGAGGTAGATCCTCAATTCCAAGGCTTGCCAGTCATACTGCTCATCTAGAGCAAGCAGGTACGTGGTCAAGTGCACTATGGTAGGACTATCTCTGTGTGCATCTCGCCCTTGCAAAGCCTCCATGCGAGCCCTCCATGCCCGCTTATTCTTGTCTAGAGGTGGAAAGAACCTCATGGGGGTACAGGCAATGGGCTCCTTATAGATCTGGTAGAGGTACCGCAAGGCTTTGCGGGCCACAACCTGGTAGGTGTCGATGAAGCTAAACCCGATTGCGGTCACACTCTAGGCTTCAGTGAGGTCGGAGAACTCTTCACTCTTCTCGATGTAGACAGTAACCTCACACCGCTCAGTGCCATGCTCCTCATACTCATGGCCCTCATACTCGGGATAATCTTTGACTCTGAGCTTTTGTAGGGTGGCATGCAGGATTTGGGGAAAACCCTCAACGTTAAGGTAGTAACTACTAACCAGTCTCCTACCATTTCTAGCGGTGGTGGTGAGGAAGGCTAAGCAAAAAGCTTGCTAAAAGGAAAAGCTAAGCGAGCTAAAGTGCACCGAGTGGTGGTACCAAGGGCTAAGTCAGGCTCTGCTTATAAAGGCGGAGCATTTAGTGGTCCTGGCGCGGTCCACCAGGGATCCCGCATGGGATCACTATGACGAATCGACCAAATTCCACGCGTTCGAGGCGAGCAATGTGCGATGCCATTACTGACTAGTATGACTATAGGGCAAGGGTCCAACAAGAGCACAGAAAAGGGGTATGGGGAGATGTGGGTCACGACCGGCGTGAACCACGGCAAACGCGAAACATGAAGCCACAGTGTAGACCTAACTCTAGAACATGACGAGTTAGTCGTGCACAATACGACACGCGTGACACCTATGGATGACGTACCTGCCAGCCAATACCGGCACTACAATGCATAAACATGATATGCATGAATGCATGTCCTATACGCCCTTCCACTGTTGCCAGCATATAGGGCAACCGTTCTCAGATTTTTGGCACATCGTTCTCTCCCTGTAGCTAGTTGATACTATCAAACTATGCTCGAGTCAGCATACCTGTAGAAAAATTGATTAAGTCTACCTAAGTCAGCAGAGTGCCATCTATCCTGGATACATAACCATAGTAATAGGGCTACTTATATAACTTCGCAGTTGAATGCCCTAAGTTTTTGAAAAGAATAGGTTGTCAAATTTTAGTTTAGAAAAGGTTTTCAAAGCTTTATTTCCTCATTTGTGCTCTAATACCACCTGTGGCAGAACCGTCTAATCTAATGCCTTCTAGAAGTGCTCGTCTTCCATTAGACACTAAGCATCCAAAGGAGAACACTAAATTACTTAGTTCCGTCGGGCACACCCCAGGGGAGAAGCCGAAAATCCACATTTTTGCC
The DNA here is from genome assembly GCF_019320115.1 of Miscanthus floridulus. NCBI lineage: Eukaryota > Viridiplantae > Streptophyta > Magnoliopsida > Poales > Poaceae > Miscanthus > Miscanthus floridulus. The sequence continues at coordinate 59,726,658 of NC_089597.1, read as the reverse complement.
ATCAGGATCACAAATGAGAGAATAAAGCTTACAACATTCTTAACCATTTCTTACATCACTTTTAATACAACACCAGAGTATAATATTTATTATTACAACAGCGGAATGTAATCATATTATCAGAGTTATGAACAATTTAATGTAACAACGGAATATAAACATGTGATCAGAATTACAGCGGAAATAATTATCTATTTATGGCATGATGAAGCATTGATAGGTAAACTATGACGACAGATTATGAAACTTTCCTTTATAAAACATTTGGTGAGAGTTATAAATAAAAACTACGATCGCAGCGTAAAGGAAATCCCCTCTCAGCCCACCAGGAGGATCCACACACAAAGGTTAGGTTTGGCCTCCACCTGTCACCTACAACAGGGGGAATAAAACACTGAATACTCAATTGTACTCAGCAAGACTTACCCTACAGGAGGAAAGATAAGACTCCATGGATATGCAAGGCTATCTGGCTTATGGGTTTATTACATTTGCAGGAAGCATTACTAAGTGTGCGTCCTTACATTTGATTTTCATTAGTAGCTGCATTGGTTCATTAACTAACCATTCTATGTAAACACCTGTGCTACTCTCAAGCAGGTGGTAAGCAATCAGATTTCCATTTTCCATCTTTCGTCTTTCAGTTCTTACTACGGTGCTAGAGTTAAGACAAGTCGTACCGACTCAGTGGTGATTCACGAACCAATGTCCCCAGCTAGGTACCCAAAAACATATGCCCCGCTTGTACCCAAGGCACAAGTAGGACCAACCCATCACCCTCCTGTCCTGGGTGTCCAGGTCCCCATCCAAACTAGGAATCCAATCCCCCACCCCTGCCCGTCCAAACTAGGACTCCAAGCCCCTGCCCCTGAGTTCCGGACTTAGTACGGTGCAAGGACCTCCTCCACCAAAAACAAAACCCTGACAGTCGGTCCGGAAAGAGCCGGATCCACAACAAGAGAGCAACAAGTCTTCCAAGCGCCCATACATAAGTATGTGACCGGGATAATAAATCTGTGACTTGCTTAGCGTCTTATGCAACGGCCGGTCCTTAATCGACACAAACAGGGAAAGCAGTGTAACCAGGCTATGCCCCGTGTCCACGATGACACAACCTCTTACACCCACCAATACCCAAACCATATCCCTATCCGATCACGAGTTTCCTTTCCACCATTTATATTTTCTAAGTGATAATAATACAGTAATATATTTCCTATATCTCACGAGTGATAGACAATCATTCAACTTCTACCGGAGTCCTATAGCATAGCAATCTATATGATCCTATCATACTAGTAAGACTCATAGGATAAAGATATATATACAAGTGGGTTTCATTCAACTCCTTAAAACTTAATGCACAAATATAATTTAAACTGCAGAAAGGTAGGGGTTATGCACCGGGGCTTACCTAGGTAAGATATATATTAAAAGTTAGTATCTGCATCTTCATATCATCCACCATCAACTAGAGAGAAAGCCTATTGCATCATCTCCTAGAGATAATACCCTTACACGATCTTCAGATTCCCACTCATCCTCCAATTATTCTAGAGCTACAAAAATTACAGTGAGTACCTAATATTGATAGGAGCCTACTGTAAAATTTTTAGATTCAACACTATTACCAATTTATCACCACAATTCCTACTAGTTTATATTTTTACAATATTACGTACCTTAAATTAATTATATAGCTTCCAAGAATATTATCAAACTATGTGAACAAAATATACTAACAAGTAGATCATGATTTTAGGAGACTAAGAAAATTAGCTTTACCATTTTTGGATCCCTATACTATTTTATATTGATTTTAGAAGTTCACTTTATAAACTAAATTAGAATTTCTTTATAAATAGAAAAGGGCCAGCGCAACTGTCGGTGCGGGACCCATGGGATACCCCGCAAGGAAGGGAGAAGAACTAGCCTAACTAGGATTCTTCCCCTATAATCTTAGTAGTAGTATTATTCTGTAATCCTACTAGGAACTCTCATTGTAAACCGACTAGGACTCTGGCCTCCTGACTATATAAAGGAGGGTGGAGTTCCTTGGATCGGGAGTTAAGAGAACAATTGTATGACATAACACTTTACGATCAATCCAACGCAAAGGCTAACGCCGACTGGACGTAGGGCTATTACTCGATCAAAGATCGAGGGTCCGAACCAGGATAAATCGACTGACTCTTGCGTTCACCGTTGGGTTCTGCATACGCTGAAGCCCGAACATACTGCCCTGAGGACCCCGTGGCAGGCTATCGGTGGTCAAACATTAACAGCTGGTGCATCAGGTAGGGGCCTTTAGTGAATTTGCATCCGAGAGCTCGATGGACCTCGACAGCACGATCTTCTCGATGGGATCATCTTTCATCTTCGGCTCATGGATCTGCGAGGCGGATGACGAGGGCAAGCTCCAAGGTCGTCTCCTCGAAGATTCAGATCATCATCAGGACTTTTTCATTTCGGCGACAACGACATATTAGCTTGTCGGAAGATTCACGCAGCTCGTAATATCCAATCCAACTCGGATTCCGTGACTTCACGCATCCGATTCAAACTCAAGTTCTGCTTCCGAGATGAAGTCTTTTCCAAGTTCTTTTAGAAAACCGAGTTCTTTTCTAACAAGGCTCCAGAACATGACGTCAACCTATCAAGAATACTACTTGGAGTACACTCAGAATACTTCAAAGAAGTCAGGACCTCTTCCATTCGGACTCCACAACATGGCAACGTCTTATCAGACACGACCCGAAGGATTTCTCGATCCAGTGCTTAGAATGCCACTAAAGGGAGCCTAGGAAGGCCTTGTTTTAACTATAACATCTCAAGACTGCATCATTCATAGGCCAGGTACCGTTCCTGAAGATGACGGAACCCAACTAGTCGACAATACGACAACAGCAACTCTACCCTACCAAGAAGGAGATTCGATCTATGACCTTGAAACCTCTACTGAAGTTATCAACAGCTCTGGCAGTACAGAAATCAACGACGATGACAGAACAACTCACGCTAGAGAAGTATTCATGATTCGCCATCCTCGATCACCATTGATCCCCCCAGAAGTACCCGACGTGAGGTCTTCAGATGAATCCGATTTCAACATATCACCATTTATCCAGGGGCACGATGGTGAGACTGAGGATCAGAGGCAAGCAAGATAAAGAAAGAACAAATTGAAACAAGGATGTCAACGCTGTGCTAAGCAGCAAAAGGACACTTGGATCAAATATGAGTTAGATCTAGCCGAGTACAACAGAAGAAAATCAGAGCGAGAGGTCGAAGAAGGATGAGCAGCAAATACACCCTATGACAAGATCCGAGAAGCATTAGAAGAACTCAGGGTGACTTCATATCCTAATGAAAACAAGAATAGCTCTAGGACTTTCTCTGATCAACAGTCCTTAGAACGCACGACGGAAGGGGAACATCTCATGAACAGGAAGATCAAAATCAAAGGAAGTTCGCTTTCGAAAGACTTGGACCAAGTGGAAGTCACAATGGAGAAAGCCAAAGAAATCATAGTCAAAACAACCGAGTCGAACAACCAAGAAAGGCTAGAAGCAGAGCACCTACTTGGACAGCCACACAGAACTACTCTCACCAAGATGATAGTTGGCAAGAAGGGGGCGCAGAATCAGAATATACGAAAGCTAGAACGCACAATAGATTCCCCTGTTTTGCAAACAGACTTGCTTCAATATGACTACCTCACAAGTTCAAGCTGTCCAACCACTCCAAGTATGATGGCAAGACCGAACCAAAGCAATGGCTTAGGATTTACTCACAATTGATCGAATTGGCCAGAGGAGACGATGACATCAAAACCTTGTTCTTTCCCATGGCCCTAGAAACCATGTCACTTTAATGGTTTGACAAATTGCATCTAGGATCAATCATAAATTGGGAAGACTTGCAAAGAGCTTTCTATGAAAATTTCACGGGAATTATTACACATCCAATCACCCACGTAGAGTTAAAAGGCCTCAAGCAGAAAGGAGGTGAAAGTCTTAGGAACTACTATCGACGATTTGGCGAACTACGAGCTCAAGTACATGACATCACACAACAAGAAGTAATCAAAGCCTTCTCTCACGGAATCATGGCTAGGTGGTAATTTCAAGACTTCTGTAAAGAAAACCCAAGAAACAATGAAGAATTCAGAAAAACAGTGGAAAAGATGATTACTGTAGAGGAGAAGACACGAGAAAGATTCCTGGATAGAAACAACAGAGACAACCCGGACAGGCAAATTCCTCGAAATAGCAGACATCAGGAGAGAAAGCGTGGTCCAGACAACACAGTAGCAATGACTGATAAATCAAAGAAATTTACCAAGCCTAGAAGATATGATGACATTAAGAACATATGTTGCCCCTTGCACCCCAATGAAAAGCACACCATCGGAAATTGCTACACCTTCAATGAAAGATACACTAGAAAAGATAGCAAGGGAAACAGTAAAGAAGACAATCAGAAAAAAGGAGACAACCTTGAAGACAAGGGATTCCAAAAATCCAGAGGGACAGTGGTAGTAATCTTTGCCGGGGTTCCAGATTCCAGAAGCAAACATCAAGAAAAACTAGCGTTACGAACCATCATGGCAGCAGAACCTGCTACACCAAGATATCTCAATTGGTCAAATTATCCAATCCAATTTTCAAGAGAAGACCAATGGACTAGCGTAGGAAACGTAGGCCATTACCCACTGGTTCTAGATCCAACCATTGCTGGTATGACTATTATGAAAGTACTAATCGACGGAGGAGCCGAACTCAACATCATTTGTTTAGAAACTCTAAGGAAGATGGGACTACAACTCACCGGGATAATCACACCAACAAGCACACCTTTTTATGGCATAGTACCCAGCAAGGCAGCAATGCCACTTGGACAAATCACTCTACCAGTTACCTTTGGAACTCCCTCGAACTACCGTATAGAGTTCATCAAGTTTGAAGTCACGGACTTCGATTCATCATATCACGCGATCCTTGGGCGCCCGGCACTAGCAAAATTCATGGCAATACCGCATTATCCGTACCTGTTGCTTAAGATGCCAAGGCCTAATGGTGTTCTTTCTCTTCGGAGTGATTTAAAGTCGCATTTGACTATGATGTTTAGGCTATTCAAATTGTAGCAAGAGCACATGCAAACGATGGAAGAAAAGAAATAGCCACTATTGCCGTAGAAATAAGCCAAGAAGAACTAGAGATACTAGCTAAAAAGCCAAGCATCCTAGCACCACCAAAAGAAGCCGACGTCAAGCAAATCAACCTAGGCACCGGTGATCCCTCAAAAATAGCAACCATCAGTGCACACCTATTAGTAAAATAGGAACTCGCGCTCACCAACTTTCTTCGGGGCAACAAAGATATCTTTGCTTAGAAGCTGGCCGACATGCTAGGGGTCCCAAGAGAGTTGACTGAGCACAGAATTGATATCAATGAAGGCTCCAAGCCTGTGAAACAACGACTACGACGATTCTCTCCCGACAAGAAGGCAGTAATTAAAAAGGAAATTACAAAACTAATGGCAGCCGGATTCAGCAGAGAAATCCTTCATCTAGATTGGCTAGCAAACCTAGTTCTAGTACAGAAAAAGAATACAGACGAGTGGCGCATGTGTGTCGACTACACAGATCTCAACAGACACTGTCTGAAAGATCCGTTCGGGCTACCACGCATTGATCAGATAGTTGATTCAACAGTAGGATCTGCCCTATTATCCTTTCTGGACTGCTATTCCAAATATCACCAGATCGCATTAAAAGAATAGGACCAACGCAAGACATCTTTCATCACTCCGTTCGGCGCCTACTGCTACAAGACCATGTCGTTTAGACCCAAGAATGCTGGAGCCACTTACCAAAGAGCTATCCAAACATGCCTTGGTGATCAGATCGGTGAAAACGTAGAAGCATACGTGGATGACGTGGTTGTAAAAACAAAGAACCCGGATGCACTGATTAAAGACTTAAAACAAACCTTCGAGAATCTGAAAAGGTGGTGGTGGAAATTGAACCCAAACAAGTGTGTATTCGGAGTTCCTTCAGGACAACTACTTGGATTCTTGGTCAGTCATCGCGGAATTGAAGCAAGCGCCAAACAAATTCGAGCCATAACAGAGATGGGCCCTCCTCAAAGCGTTAAAGATGTACAAAAACTAACAGGCTGCATGGCGGCACTCAATCGTTTCATTTCAAGACTCGGCGAAAAAGGATTACCTTTCTTTAAACTACTAAAGAAGACAGACAAGTTTGAGTGGATGGAAGAAGCCAATGAAGCTTTCAAGAAACTTAAGGCATACCTCACATCCTCACCAGTCCTCACACCTCCAAAGAAAGACAAAGACATGATGCTATACATTGCGGCAACTTCTACTGTAGTCAGCACGACGATAGTAGTGGAAAGAGAAGAAGAAGGGCGCATGTATAAAGTACAACGCCTAGTATACTACATCAGTGAAGTACTGTCAGAATCAAAAATCCGGTACCCACATGTGCAAAAACTACTCTACGCCCCATTGATCACTTCACGCAAGCTTCGTCACTATTTTGAAAGCCACAAGATTACCGTGGTGACAGATTTCCCACTAAGAGACATCTAACACAACAAAGACGCAACAGGGCGCATATCCAAGTGGGCTATTGAACTCGGTGCTCTCAACATCGATTTCACCCCGCGGAAAGCAATTAAATCTCAAGCCCTTGCTGATTTTGTTGCCGAATGGACAGAAATTCAACAACCCATGTCAAGCACCATCCTTGATCATTGGAAGATGTACTTTGATGGATCACTCAAGCTAGGCAGAGCCAGTGCAGGCATCCTCCTAATTTCTCTGGACAGAAAACAACTTAAGTATGTCCTTCAGATATTATGGCAAGCTACCAACAATGAAGCAGAATACAAAGCTCTCATCCATGGGCTACAAGTGGCAATCACCCTTGGAATCAAGTGATTACTCATATACGACGATTCGGCAGTAGTCATCAACCAAGTCAACAAAGATTGGGATTGCACCAAAGAAAACATGGGTGCTTACTGTGCTGAAATCCGAAAACTCAAAAAACATTTCCAAGGATTAGAAATTCCACATGTCCTATGGGATTCCAACATTGCAGCAGATGTCCTTACCAAGCTTGGATCAGATAGGGTAGAGGTCCCACCTGGTGTGTTCATAGAGGAGTTATCAGCCCCCTCTATCAAACAACCCGGTGAAATAACCCCTCAAATATCAGCCAAAGGCACCTAGATCTTGGTAATCACCACTTCATGGATCCAGTTTTTATTGATTACATCAAAGATAATAAGTTGCCAGCGGAAAAATAGGAAGCCACACAAGTCGTTCGTAGAAGCAAGAACTACGTCCTAGTAGGAGACAAGCTATATAGAAGAGCCGCATCATCAGGAGTACTCCTAAAATGCATCTCATTTGAAGAAGGCAAACAAATCCTAGACGAAATACACTCAGGTTGCTATGGAAATCACGCCGCTTCAAGAACACTAGTCGGCAAAGCATTTCGTACTGGTTTCTACTGGCCAACCACTTTGAAAGACATAGAAGAACTTATCAGAAGATGCAAAAGTTGTCAGATGTTCGCAAGATAGGCTCATGTGCCAGCCCACAACCTCATCTGCATCCCACCCGCTTGGCCTTTCTCCTGCTGGGGGCTGGATCAAGTAGGACCTCTCAAGAAAGCAAAGGGCGGTTTCGAGTACATCTTTGTAGCAATTGACAAGTTCACCAAGTGGATCGAATACAAACCACTCGCAAAATACAACGCAGCCAAAGCAGTCGAGTTCATCCAAGACATTATGCACCGCTTCGGCATGCCCAATCGAATCATCACAGACTTGGGTTCTCCCTTCACAGCTACAGAATTCAAAAGTTGGGCATGGGATTGTGGCTTTAGCATAGATTATGCATCAGTCGCACATCTAGAAGCCAACAGATAGGTAGAAAGGGCTAATGGACTCATACTAGCTGGATTGAAACCAAGACTGTATGAAGAGCTAGCAGACTATGGATCAAAATGGATTGAAGAATTACCCAAAGTAGTATGGGGGCTATGAACTCAAATAAGCAGAGCCACCAGATACTCGCCTTTCTTCCTAGTTTATGGATAAGAAGCCGTACTACCTGCCGACTTGATTTGGACGTCACCAAGGATAGAACAGTATGATGAAGGAGAAGCAGAACACACCAGAAGATTAGAACTCGACGGTATAGAAGAAGTTAGAATAAACGCTACCCTGCAATCAGCAAGATACCTCCAAGGACTAAGGCGCCACTACAACAAGAATACCCAGTCTCGATCATTACAAGTCAGAGACCTAGTACTAAGAAGAATACAAAAAACCGACGGATGCCACAAACTACTCAGTCCATGGGAAGGTCCTTTTATCGTCAAAAAAGTCATCGGACCGGGCACATACAAGCTCATAACTGAAGACGGAAAAGAAGTCAACAATACATGGCACATCAGTCAGCTACGAAGATTCTACACATGAAAACAACTCAAGGGAAAATATGTATACAAGATACGAGAGATCAACGCTCATGATCAACAAAGATAGCGCCCACCAAAAACATATGTATCATTATTAATGATCAATAAAGATGATTCTTTCTTGACAAACATATGTCTCATCATGGTTTTCCCCGAGTTGTTTCTAAAAAGCAAAATGGCTGAAAAGATGCCTGAGCATCCCAGCCGAGAGCAAAATAGCTGAAAAGACGCTTGAGCCCACCGATGAGGGTAGCTAACAAGCTAACACCCGAAATAAAAAGCAAAATGGCTGAAAAGACGCCTGAGCATCCCGGCCGAGAGCAAAATAGCTGAAAAGATGCTTGAGCCAGCCGATGAGGGTAGCTAACAAGCTAACACCTGAAATAAAAAGCAAAATAGCTGAAAAGACGCCTAAGCATCCCGGCCGAGAGCAAAATAGCTGAAAAGATGCTTGAGCCCACCGACGAGGGTAGCTAACAAGCTAACACCCGAAATAAAAAGCAAAATGGCTAAAAAGACGCCTGAGCATCCCGGCCGAGAGCAAAATAGCTGAAAAGACGCTTGAGCCCGCCAATGAGGGTAGCTAACAAGCTAACACCCGAAATAAAAAGCAAAATGGCTGAAAATACGCCTGAGCATCCCGGCCAAGAGCAAAATAGCTGAAAAGATGCTTGAGCCCGCCGATGAGGATAGCTAACAAGCTAACACCTAAAACAAAAAGTAAAACGACTGAAACTAAGCCTGAGCATAGATCACAGCAATTTCAAGACAAGACCCTCCAGCTACTTGTTCCAAATAGCAAGAGGCTCGAGGGCTACACTGGAGATACCCAAAAGCACAAAGATCTACATATAATGAGTTGTTTACATGGCACAAAAGAAGGCCAGACGATACCCAAGAACACAAAGATCTACATATAATGAGTTGTTTACATGGCACAAAAGAAGGCCAGACAAGCACTCGATAGATCAAGAAAGGTTGTCAACACAAAGATCTATATAAATAACAAGTTGTTTACATGGGACAAAAAAGTACTCGACAAATCAAGAAAGTTTGTTAAGATAGCGCACAGAATTGTTTACAAGGCAAAGACGAAAGCAAGACAAAGTACTCGGCAAGTCAAGTAACTCTGACCAATTGGACAAATCATCCAAGGAATAAACAAGGCATCTAGACAAAGAAGACATCAACAAAAATCTTCATTCAAAAAGAAGCATAATGTCATATTACAAGGCACGGGCATAAAGGTCAAATACATCAAGCATCATCATTAGGAGTAGAGATAACAATATTAAGATTATCTACAATTCTACTAGCTAAGTCTTCAACCTTAGGCTCCATCCTCTCAATGGCATCAATGTATTCTTGACTATCAGCTTCCTCTGCTATCTTGGACAAAGGAGCCACTGGAGCAAGAACCCGGACCTAGGCTAGGACATTCTTGGAGCACAGTTGGGCACACCTCTTCACGAACTCTTGGAAATGAGTCGGAATCCAAGGAATTAATTGAGCCCAAGATTTCCCATCATTCGCTGGAGTTTGGAGAACATCGACTACTGAATGAAAGGATTTTCACAAAGCTTTCTAGTTTTCAGTAGCCGTCGCCAACTTGCTAGACAAGTCTTCAGCAAGTGCAAGTTCCTCCTTAGCATGAGTAATTACCTCCTCAGCCTTGTTGTGACTCATACGAACAAGAGTCTTCATTTCATTAATGCCCTCCGAGAGCTTCTGCTTTTCAACCCGGAGAACTGGACAAGACAACAAGTCAACAGAAAGGAGAATTTGAATGTAGAAGGAAACAAAAAGAACCCGTAATACCGTTGCACTCCTTCATGACCTCCAAGTTCTTCATGGCCTCCGAATTCTTTAGAGCCTCCTGGATAGCGGCATCCCTCTATTTCTTGGCCTCAACAACCCTGGCATGGAGACCTTGTTCCTCCTTCTGATGCGTTTTACGCTCAGCCTCCATCTCGACCTGATAGAGATCTAGCTCTGCCTTCAGGGCACTCAACTCAGAAGACAACTTCTTGGTTTTCGATGAGAAGAAGAAGCTGGTATGGTCTCGAGAGAAGGACTGAACAAAAAAGAAAGTGAGAAAGAAGGCATAAGAATAGGAGAAAGACGGACATCCAAAGAAAGAACTTTAGAAAACTTACTTGGAGTTTTTCTCCAAAAGAAGTCACAAAGGTCGCAAACTCTCCCCAAGAAGCGGTCAACTCTGACAACCGATGAGTGGCATCAAATTGATGAACCACATCTTCAGCAGAAAGAGGAGCGGAGGGAGAAGACAGCTGATGCGGAGAAGATAAGGCCAAAGACACATCATGGGAAGTCCTAGCTGCCTCCCTAGATGAGTCCACCACAATGGCCACAGTCACCTCTGGGGTAGCCAAGACAGCAGCAGCATCATCACCAGAAGGCCTTGTCGCCCCCACAACCACTTCATTAACAGTGCACTGTGAGTCCTAAGGCTCAGTACTCGGTGGCACAATAGAGGGCTGGCAAGAAGTCGACAGAGAGACGAGAGAAGATGAAGGCCTAAAAGTTGATAAAAGAACTCGCCAATGAGAACAAGAGAAAAGGAGAACAGAAGCAAAGAGATGAAACCAGAATCCACTCACCCAGCTATCTTCTTCTTCGCAAAACAAAAAGAAGACCTTGCAGGAGGAACCACGACAGCAAAAACATCCCCGCCCCTAGGCGTCATGAGCGGTATAGCTGGTACTAGAGCCCTAGAAGAACCCGGTACCAGAGCTACGGAAGAACTCAGCACCGGAGCCATAGAAGAACCCAGTGTAGGAGCCTCAGAAGAACTAGTGCCCGACGACCGCTTACTACAAAAAGATCAAGACCAAAGTCAAAACAAAGAGGAGGGATTTAGTAGCAGCAGAACAAGAAAATAACTCACCGCCGTGTGATAAGGGGTGCATCATCGCCCTCTTCTTCCTCAGTCTTGACCAAGCCCACCATAGTACCAGCTGAAAAAGAACAAAAATACTCGGTTCAAGACAAAAACAAGAAGAAAAAAGGGACAGAGTGTATTAATATGCTCACCTAAGAGCATGCTAGCTACAACTGGAGAACCTGGACGAGTACTTGGCTGGCGAGACTTCTTGGAAGCAGGTAAACCAGATGAAGAACCATCTGCTCGCCCCCTCTTTGAGACACAACGAGGACCTCGAGGAACTGGACGAGGAACATATTCTTCATATACATCAACAACTTTAGAAGAAACTCCAGGAAACACAGTGGTGATTGGGAACTTACAAGTTACAGAAGCCCCAGCAAGGTTCTCCCTAGTATTCACCATGGCAGGGGGGGGCATCAAGAGGGATCGGGTCAACAAAGTTGTGCCCCAATGCCTATGGAAAGAATAAAACAACAAGACAAGGAAAATTAAGCAAAAATGGATACATCAAAAGAAATACAGAAAGTACCCGCACAAAGAGAAAACTACTCACAGCTAGAGGCGGGTTGTTGGCAGAGAACTTGGAGACAGTAAGCGGGACAATGCTTGCTCCCTTTAGCATCTTCTAGAGATGCTTGAGAACCTCCTTGTCGGTCAACTCAAGAGTAGGGACCATTCACGAAGGATCCTTAGCCCCAAAGTACTCGAAGCCAAAGTTCTCTCGTTCCTTTAGAGGCTAGACACGACGGCGAAGAAAACTTGAGATGATTCCAAAACCGGTCAAGCCCTGCTGCTTTAGAGTGCTTATCCGCTCAAGGAATGGCTAGATCGCCTAGAGCTCGACTAGAGTCAGGGAGTTCTTTTCCCATCAGTCATTAACCGAGGGACCAGATCCAGAATGCACGGCAAGAGAAGGAATCAAATTGGCGGCATAGAACCAATCAGCGCGCAAATCCCTCATAGAATCAACCAGGTCATAGTCAAAGAACTTGCTTTTCAGACCCTAGCGAAACTGAATCCCATAGCCACCAAGAACGTTGGTATCTTCACGGCGGGGTTGAGGCTTTAGATGAAAGAAGTGACGGAAAAGAGAAAGAGAAGGAGGAATTCCAAGGAAAGCTTCACAGAGATGTACAAAAATAGAAAGATGGAGGACGGCATTGGGAGTTAGATGGTTCAGACTAACCCCAAAATAACCAAGAAATTGATGAAGGAAGGCGGAAGCAGGAAGGCAAAGACCGGCATGGATAAAAGAGACGAAAAGAATGATCTCACCAGGACCTGGAGTAGGGACCTGGTGCTCACCTGGGACTCTCCATTCAGCAATGCCCTTGCTCTAGATTAGACCATTGCTGGCAAGCTCGTGGAGCTAGTCTTTAGTTGTTGTTGGAGGCAGCCAAGCTTTCTGGGCTGCCCTCATGGCCACGAACTCTTGGTTCTCGATCATGGAAAGAGATGACTCCTCATCCATGAAGGTTGCCTAGGACTTGCTCGTAGCTTTCTTCCTACCCATGTACTAACAGAGGCAAGAAGGAACTAGGGGAAGAGAAGGTTTGAACGGCGGCGCTAAGATGGTGGCGGCAATGGCGGTGGCGGATTTCTGAAAGCTAGGGTTTCAAGGCAAGAGAAGGGCAGTAAAGAAAAAGAAGATGAATGGTCTTTAAATAGATTTTACAGCGATAAAAACGGCCCACCAGGCCCATTAAAGCACTGTGTGAGAACGCAATGGTCCATTTACTGACACAGCTAAAATGACGGAGGGCACAAATCCACACAACGGTACAATTCAACAGGTAGATTTCAGACTTGTCCATCCAGCACTACGGTGGAGTTATTAGATTACTGCAAAAAACAACCCGTCAGCCATGAAGAAAAGAAGGGCTACCTCACAAGGAACATAAGAACTCAGTTCTTATGGAAAGAACTCAGGAATCTCATGAACAACCAGGACTACAGCAGAAAAAAATGATAACTCAGAAGACAAGATTCTTTCCATTACAAGCGACTTCAAAAATAGAAGATTACAAATCTTACAAGGCCCAACGAACTCAGTACCATGAAAAGCAAAGTAGCAAAGAGGAACCCGGACACGGCTGGGCTCTAGAATGACTATGTGTCCCAAATCGCTACTCGATAGAACAAACCGCACTCGGCTACACTATTTTCTTCAAAGGACGGACGTAGTGCACCCAAGGCAGAAATTAGCAGAATGACAGGACAACATGGAGCAGAGAAGGTCGGCAGGCATCTGTCTACCCAAGTCCGATGTGATGCTAGATATGGTGTTGATCTACACCGGACAATCTCAAGACAAGCGGCGAGGATCAACCCAGAACTGCCAGATGAAGGAACGAAGCCCACATCACAAGACTTCCTCCAACTACTGCCACGTACATCCTGGTACATTGCTGCTGTGGGATTAGCCTACCTCTAATCCCTATCACAAGACTTCCTCCAGCTATGACAAGACACACAAGAACTACAAAACATGCCCGAGGGCTGCTCTACTTCACAAACTACCATATTCATAACTATGAAGGTTTCAACAGAATGTTCAATGGATGAAAACAAGCACTCCAGGAGGGTATTTATAGATCAAAGGAGCGGTGCACATGGACTAGGAGTACCAAGGAAATAAGCCTAACAAAGGACATAGTGAAAAGACAGGGCTCAATAATGGAAGACTCAGGCGAGAGGGAACAGTACTCGAAGACGAGCATATTCAGAAGAATATACCAACACAGTACAACCCATGAACAAAAGGCATTTACACTCAACCACCACCATACAATTACATCTGACAACACCAGACTACCAGAGAATATGCCAAGACTCTGCATTCGAGTTCTTCCTGAACAAAACAACCTGGATATATGCTCAGGGGCTGCAACAGTTCTTTCAAATAACTCAGATTCAAGACCCTCCAACTTTTTGTTTCATATAGCAAGAGGCTCGGGGGCTACACTCAGTGAGTGCATTTTTTCCTTAAAAAAAGCAGACGTCACTCAGAACACTTCTTCAAGACAGACAACTTCAAGGCCACAAGATAAAAAGAACCTAGACATAGCTATATCGAAGCTCTTTTCGACAAAAAGAACCCGAACATAGCTAAATCAGAGCTCTTTTCAACAAGGAAACTAGGTATATGCTTGGGAAACTTTTAGCAAAGAATCAGGAAGATTTCAAGAAAAGACCCTTAAGCTCCTTATGCCAAACAGCAAGAGGCTCGGGGGCTACATCCAAATGGGGGTACTTTTTTCTTCAAAAAGGTACACACCACACGAAGATCTCACAAAGAGCTGCACGGTTTCACTCAAGAAAGCACTCGAATGACGCTTGTTCCTGCTCGACAAGACTTGAAGGAACAAGACGAGGCTTCCAGAACTCAACCATGAAGTGCTCGGGGGCTTGTCGGTGCGGGACCCATGGGATACCCCACAAGGAAGGGAGAAGAACTAGCCTAACTAGGATTCTTCCCCTGTAATCTTAGTAGTAGTATTATTCTATAATCCTACTAGGAACTCTCATTATAAACTGACTAGGACTCTGGCCTCCTGACTATATAAAGGAGGGTGGGTTTTTTTGGATCAGGAGTTGAGAGAACAATTGTACGACACAACACTTTACGATCAATCCAACGCAAAGGCTAACGCCGACTGGACGTAGGGCTGTTACTCGATCAAAGATCGAGGGTCCAAACCAGGATAAATCAACTATCTCTTATGTTCACCATCGGGTTTTGCATATGCTGAAGCCCAAACATACTACCCTAGGGACCCCCGTGGCAGGCTATCGGTGGTCAAACATCGACAGCAACTAAATTGGCCTAGCAGCCCAGGCGGACAGGCTCGCGGTGGTCTCATGGGACTAGTAGCCCATGCAGACGTGTAGCCCAGGTGGGCCTACTACTGGTGAGCATGACACAAGGCTAGCCCAAGCAGCCAACCGGTGGCAGCAGCCGGAGCGGACCGACCCACGCTGGGAGTGCGACACCAGGGCTAGCGTGGTGAATGCGCGGCCTAGCAAGGCTGGCGGCGCGGACAGCCCAGAGACAGGCAGCACAACTTCGTGAAGAGGTCCTTGAGTTCCCAACAATTCACCCCATAGTATGTTAGCACTATTCACTCAAGTGACGTATTTAGCGTTGAGAACCTTGTATAATATTTTAGCTTGGATTTATACCCATTCACATCATCTTCTTCATAGAGAGGAGCAGAGGAGGCACGGGATGGGCGCGACTAGCCAAATCCCAGCCACCAGTGCACCCACTGGTGGGGGAAGATGGCGCTGCAGGATGGCCCCACGGTGGCATCGACGGCACGCGGCAATGTGGCTCGATAGCATCGGCAACGCGCGACAACGTGGCTCGACAACATCGGTGGCTCCTAGCACGGATGGCATCGGAAGGGAGGGAGGCGCCGGAGCAGGTGATGAAGCGGGCGATGGGCGGTGCTGGGAGATGCACGGCCACGACTCGGCTTGCCTAGCCATGGCGTGGACCGAGGCGAAGGGGTGCCTGAGAGGGCGGCGCATGGCCGAGGCGGGTCATGGAGCTTATGTGCGCAGTGGCCGACGATGGAAGCGTGGCCACAGCGGTGCTCTAGGCTTGGGTGGCTGCAGGCACACGGGAGGGGCATCGGTGCTGCGGCCATATCAGAAGGAAAGTGGCACGGGGCAACGTGGCTGCTGCGGCACGGCACCAGCGACTATGGCGTGCCATGGCACTACAGCGGCCACAACGAGGTATTGCGGCTACACAAGGCTGTGGCAGAGAAGGACGAGGATGAGCAGCGCGAGGCCAAGGGGCGCGAGTGGTGCGCTAGCGCGTGCTGTGGTCGGGCGATGGTGGCTCAGTCCCAGTGTGTGCCCATGCGAGGCAGCAGCAGGGAGCAGTGAGCACCAGCACAAGAGGCAAGCAGAGAAACCGAGAGAGTGAGGGGGAGGCAAGGAAGAACAGGAGCCACTTGCAGCTACAATGGCTCGGCTGTTGGTGCTCAAAAAGGTGAGCCATTGTGGGACTGCTGTGCTCCCATTAAAAAAAATTTGGACAAGACCACCCGTTATCACAAGCAAGAGAGCGCACGAGCAACACGGCAGCAGGGACGATGAATGCGTTGTCTGTACTGGCTGTCTTACCACCAGAGGCACCATGGAGACCAGCAGAGAAAGAGATGGCTAGCGGGACGGGCGAGCAGGAACTTGGGACTCCTCCCTTCGACAGTAGAGAAGGAAAAGAAAGGAGGAAACAGTGGAAAGCTCGGCCTGCACGGAAACGGGAACACAGGGACAACACGGGTCGGCAGCGGTGCACCCACGTGTGCACAGGGAAGTGAAAGGACACAGCGAGGTCAGAGCTAGGCCACGTGCTCTCCTGGGGGAATTTCAAGCGAAGCTGTACATGGCGGCAGCAGATCGACGGGACGATGCGAGCAGTAGGCCGGCCATCTTTCTTAAAGGCAAACGACAACGGCCGCGTAGCAGCAGCAAGGAGCTCGCACACTGTGCTGGTCGTAGGACACAGGGGCATGGACGAGACGGCGTATAGTTGCACTGCCAGACGAGGACACTACATGTCAGGAAAATAAATGAAGCTGCTGCGCTCCCTCTCTCATCAGTTCGTGCATAACAAAATAAACCCGTGAGTATATATATATATATATATCGTTCAATTTATTAACAGATTTTATTTTATTTATAAAAATTGCTTTTCTCGCTTAATCTAATAGAACAAACCGTTCACTATCTCTTGGCTCGAATCATCATATGATATTTCTACATATCTTTACGCACTGAGTAATTCAACTTGGGTGTTTATTTGAGTCCGCGAAACTAAGTCACACCAGATTCACTTATCACATAAAGTACGTTTTAAATAAAAATCCAAGAAACTCGTTTCGGAAATTTTTACTTAGGCCTAAATCGTGGTGCTGAACAAGATCGTAACACCAGGGGTGTTACAGCTACACCCTTGTGTGGGTGCTCCAATGAGGACTAGTGGAGAGTGGTGGCTCTCTGATACCTCAGGAAAACATTGCCGTGTTTCTAATCCTCTTTACTTTGAGCATTTACATTTAAGCAATTTCAATTGTGTTTTTACATTTCTAAAATTGCCTTGATAGAATAGGGTTGGAACCTAGGGTGCAAAACTTTGTGCGGTAGAATAGAAATCACACTTAGGTATTAGAGGTGAAATGGGCAAAGCGATAGGTCTTAATTGTTGCGAGAAATTTTAGATTATCCCAATTCATCCCCCTCTTGGGCATCTTGATCCTTTCACCTTGAATATCCAATATTTCTAAGGCTTCCATGTCAACTGACACTTCTTCTATCAATGGATTGCCACAGCAAGTTGACAACTCCTTAATGATACTTTTAATCTCACAAATCTTATAAAAGAATATTCGCTGTCACATAGTCCGTTCTAGAAAACAATTATGTCTTTGAACAACTTAAGCCTTTCTACAACATCAGTAACAAATTTTCGTTCTCCCCTCACTGAGGCAGCAATTATATTGTCTATTTGCATGATTTGCTCTTATGGAAAAAGCATTGTATGGTAATGCAATACTAAGCATTATGTAAGTTGAGTTTCATCTTGTCTTGCAATCAAGGTCTATCTTTTTCTCGATGGTGGCATTCATATACTTAGCTATCTCATCAAACTTACTTAGCTATCCCACTTCAGCATACAATTTTTTACTACATTGCTCTGAAGCAGCTATCACGAATTTATGACACCTATTAATGCGCATATATCCAATGATGGTAGACTTTGGTCTGATCAGTTGCCTGCACATGTACATGCTGTAGGGACGAGATGGTGGACAAGAGGGGGGTGAATAGTCCTTTCTAAATTTAATCACCCTGGCTAACCAAAACAAATGCGGAATTAAAACAATTGGTCTAGCCAATACTACACACCTCTATCGAAGTTCACAAGCACCTTATAAAGATACTAATTAGGCAACAAAGGTGCCGAGCTAGCTAGAGCTCACCTAACCAATTCTAGAAGCAAGGTCACACAAACCTATGCCACTAGTACTTTAAGCAATGAGGGAGCTCCTACACATGCTAGTAAGCAAAAGCACAAATCCACTTAAGCTCATTAGCAATGCTCAATAACAAGGCTACACAAGCCAAATTATAGAGTGCAAATTTCTTAGCTACACAAACTAAGCAATGTGACTAACAAGGTTACTCAAACCGAATTAGCCATGCAAGGGAACTACTTCTATGCTACACAAGCAAGAAGATAACTAGCAAGCTACCCAAGCTAACTAATTACAAGAGCAACTACATAAGCACAATGTATGAAATGTAAAGACAAGCTTGTGTAAAGGGGATGCAAACCAACAGGAAGACAAGGATGACACGGTGATTTTTATCCCGAGGTCCACTTGGTTGCCACCAAGCTTGTCCCCGTTGTGTCGACCGCTCACTTGTGGTTCGGTGGCTAATTGGCATCACCCGCCAAGCTCACATGTTGGGCACCGCAAGAACCTACCCACAAGTGAGGGTAGCTCAATGACACGCTCAACTAGAGTTGCTCTTCGTGGCTTCCACGGGGCGAGCACAACACCCCTCACAATCACTTATCCGGAGCACCGCACAATCTTCTTTGCGTGCTTCGACGGAGACCACCACCAAGCCATCTAGGAGGTGGCAACCTCCAAGAGTAACAAGCACCACCGGCTTACAACTCGACCACCTAGTGCCACTCAATGCAATCTCATAATTCAACGCACTAGAATCACACTCACTCGCAATTGATTCGCACTCTTGCAAGCACAAGTGAATTAGAGGGCATCCAAGCACTCCTACACAAGACACATAGGCATGAGGGTGCTCAGCAACCAGCCCAAGGCTGGACAATGCTTGGTTTTATAGCCCCCAAGAAAATAGAGCCATTATACCCCTTCATTGGGCACTTTTCGAACTGTCCGGACTCGCAGGTCATAACGACTGAACGCGTAGGTCACAGAGTCCAGTCGCTAGGATGATGCCATGCATCCCCTGCTTTCGAAGCCGACTCTTGGGCTTCAACGGCTAGCTCCCACGCGTGCATACTCTTGACCGGACGTGCCTAGGTCCAGCGACCGAATGCACCGAGGTCGAGTCCAATTACCAACTCATTTCTTCACAACTGATCGGGCTCACCTTTGTCCTATGACCGGACTCGACTCTCCCAGTATCCGGTCACTTCCAGAGAGGTTCCAGAGAGCTCTTTTGATGACCGGACACGTCAGGTCATCACTGACCGAACTCTTTGTGCATCCGATCACTCCTGGACATGTTAAAAACACTGACTGGACGCTGTGACCAGACTCGCTGGCGATGACCGGACGTGTAGAGTCTGGTCACAGACCTTTCAATGCTAAAACAGCTATAACTCTTAGCTCCGAACTCTGATTTCGATGATCTTGGACATTTTGGAAAGCTTCCTTAGAGGGCTACACATCCCACATGCATACTTGATCCAAATCACAATGGATCAAAACAGTATTCCAATCCAAGGACCATCCTATAGTTTGGAGTATACCAAAAAACCATTTTCTATTCTCTAAGTTGATTCACAACAACTCCAACTTCTTCTCCTTTGTAAATATGCCAACACCACCAAGTTCAAGTGTTAGCATTTTCTAAAACATTTTTCAAAGGATTAGTCACTCAATTTACCATGCCACTCGATCCTAGCAACATCGCAAAGTTAGATCACTCAAGTAGCACTAGATGATCGATATGCAAATAAGTTTGCCCCTCTTGATAGTACGGCCATCTATCCTAAACCTGATCATAAACTTCTCTATACACCTATGACTAGTGAAATGAAATTCCCTATGGGTTATACCTTTGCCTTATGCATTCTATTCCATCTCCTCCAATGTCGATGCAACACATGCACCAACATGATCAACAATGATATGATCCACTTCATATCATCATGTGACCTTATTGGTTCATCGATCTTGACCTCACTTGCTCTTCACTGTTGCATCGGTCCATCGGTGCCAAGTCTTTGCTCAAGCATCCCGCCACACGGTCCAGCGCTTCAAAGCCTCTAACTTGCCCTTCACTCTTGCAACTAATCCATCAAGCCAAGCCTTGTCTTGATCTTCTCCACCTTAGTCACATGACTCCATGCCATGTCTCATATGCAATGAGCTCCTTCATCACATGTGTGAGCTTTGCAACATCTCTAAGCCATTTTCACCACCATGACATATGTTGCTCACACACATGTACCTGTGGACTAATTTCCTGTGTATCTCACATCAAACACAATTAGTCCATCTAGGTTGTCACTCAATTACTAAAATCAAACAAGGACCTTTCAATCTCCCCCTTTTTGGTAATTGATGACAACTCTACAAAGATATAGAAATTAAGCTCTTTTGGATTCATGTTGCTTGCCCAAGCAATTTTATGATGTGTACCACAAACCTGAATTGGTAGTATTAGTTCCCCCTACATATGTACTAGAGTGTTTGGTTTGAAGCTTGCACATATGCATAGATTGGAGTAATTACTACCAAATGATGCTAAGGTGTATAGAATAAACCTTTGAAGCATGATACCAATCGGAGTTGTACTTTTAACACCATCCTTAGCACCATGAGTAGCTAGACAACAAAAATACTAGAAACCCCATGAGATCAACATTATAAGCAAGGTTCTAGTACCACATGTAAAAATACAAGTCTAGCTACCATCCTATACATGCTAGTTATCAAATCATCATTCAAGTTCTACAACTAGCATACACCATACAAGCATGCATATCAAATTAAAAAAAATTATGCAATGCAAGCAAGCATATGACTATGTACATATCAAATGCAACCAATCAAAGTTCATGAGCTTGCTCCCCCTACTTGTGTGCTTCTCTTGTCCAAGAATTTTGATCCATCTTTTTTCTTCAATGTTGCTCCCTCTTTGTCTATGTCCATGTCCAACCTCTACTTCTTTGTCTCAATCTCTCCCAAAGCTTTCATATCTTTGTACAATCTCTCCCCCTTTGTCATCAATTTCCATAAAAGGTGTGATTCTCATTGATGCAAAGGCTTGCATTGGGGTAGATGGTTGAGGCTTGAATCTTTGCAGTTTTGATGGACGCTACCAAATATTGGAATGACATCACTTGTATAGCTCTTAAGATACCACACATAGGATCTTTGACCTTGATACAAATCGGTGGGACACCTCCCCCTAAGTCATTGCATGGGTCATCCATTTGCTAAACTTGAGCTCTTGTAGATGAGGGATGCATTCTTCATTTGATGATCACTTAAAGTTGAGTATCACTTGTGGAACCATCGTCTTGCATGATTGATACCACATGTAGATGTGATACCACGTGAAAGAAATTTCTAGTATGGAACTACTTGTTGAATTTATCAATAAAAAACTATTTCTTGAACCTTTGCTACCTTCATGAGTACCACTTATAGGGTATCACTTGAGAGTTGATCTAGACATCACTTGTGAATTCTTGATGAAATACTTGAGTCCAGATATCACTTGAAATAGACAAACTAGATATCCATTTGTATTGTTGTCTTGTGCTTGTACTCTTATCACTATCATGAGCTTCTATGGTTGACTTAAACTAAATTGATTTGCCTAAGCTTCCAAGTACGGTTTGAACCCTCTCTAAGCTTCTTCACACTCATTTGGAGGTTATCTTATCGAGGTTGTACTTGTCACTTGTTGGCAATCTAGATTAAATTAAGTACTTGGGTTCACTAGCTCATGAATAAATTCATATACCAACCACTAGATCAACTAATCATTCAAGCAATAGTGGTAGGCTATGAATTTAAACATTTCATTTGTTATGCATGATCCTATGAAGCATGTACTATATGCACTAATTGCATACCAGTAAGGGATGAAATGATCATGCACATTACCATGATACCTTTGCTATGTTGGAGTAGAGGATAGTCACACAGGTTCCAATTCAGTACTCCAATAGCAATGTAAAGTCCAATTATAAGCTTGGTGAAGACCAATCATGAATAATGAAATCCATTCTTCACCCATATGATTTGATAACCACTAATATGATCAAGTGCACTATCTTATTGTGGTTAGCTTGCTTCATCTTTTGATCAATGCTTGCATGAGAGAACTATTTGGAATACCACTTCAAATATCATGACTAGCTCTCTTTTGGGTGTTGCTTGTTTTTCTTGATCAACCCTTTTGACTGCTTCAACTAAGCATCTCAAATATTCCTCGGATCACTACTTCTATGTTAGCCTTCCAAGCACCACGCTTGGTTTACCTACACATAGGCGGCAAGCCCCTACACTAGGGAGAAGTGACCTCTCTCCAAAGAACCATCCTTGATACTCACTTAAAATGACTTGATTGATTGATCCAAGTGATGGACTTAACTTGATCAATAACCTTGAATCCTTCTTTAAGTCCTTTTCTTTCTAATTGTTTAAGTCCTTTTCTTTCTTTCAAATGATCTCTAGTCATCACTTAGAACTTAAACTTTATCTCCATCTTGAGTTTGATCTTGATCTTCCAATTTGAGTACCAAATGTGTGCCAAGTACACTTCCATAATCAAATGGCCTTGTACTCTTTTCTTGTCATACTTCTAGGTCATCTCAAAACTAAACTTAGGTGCCTCAATTACTTATAAACATGTTTCAACTTGAGAACCTTTCAATCAAAGTGACTCCAAATAAATCTAATAATTGCTACTTTTCTGGCAGATTCTGTACTCTTCAAAGAAAAATACATATCTCCTAAAGTATAAATCCAAATACTACAAAATTTGGTGGAGATGTGCTTCACTAAGTTATCGAGCAGCTGTAAAAATTTGAGCTTCATTTGACTTCTAGATTGCTACCAGATTTCAATTCTTCCACCACTGTTACATGCTGAAAACTGCTCTACTATAGCTGACAAGATCCACTCCAAAACTGAAGCATCTCTTATCCAATTCTCATGAAATTTATATAGCATCTTATATCATAAGTCTAGAGCATGTACACCAATTTTTACGCCAATAAAATAAGTTTTGATCACTCAAACATGGCTAAGATCACAGCTCACTCAGATTTTCAATATAGGACAGATTTCAACCACTTGAGTTATACTTTATCAAATGTGAATCAAATTTGAAATCAACTTGTTTGAATACTTTCACAAGACATAAATCAATTAAATCCACTTACGAAATGTCATCTTTTGAACTTATTCAACACAAATCAATCCAAACTTGATTACTAAGCGATTTATCCATTCAAACATCTCATAGCAAGCAACATTGCATATTTATCTAATTCAATCAACTCATATGCACCCAAATGAAATGATCAACAAGAGATATACCTTGGTTAGCTCATGATCATCTAACTAGCAAGCTTCAACTCAAACAATTTTTCAAGCCATCAAATAATCCAATAAATCACCACAACTTGAATATGACACTTGTATATTGATAGCACTTGGACTTCACTTAATTTTCACTTGGCATTGGGTTTGGATGTGCACTAAGCTTTATAACTTGACTCAATATGTGATAAACAATGTGAGATCAATTGAATCAAACCTCCAATGCCATGGTACCTACAATCATTCATCCACTTTTTGATGGTACCCAAACTAGTTTGGGTCCTCTCAAGTTAGGAGCAACATACTTAGGCATAACCTTAGTATGAATAACGAGATGTTTTGCAATTTCAACCAATGATGTACCATTGCCATCCTTTCTAAGCATATTATTATCAATAATTAAAATAGGCTT
This sequence comes from Miscanthus floridulus, assembly GCF_019320115.1. NCBI lineage: Eukaryota > Viridiplantae > Streptophyta > Magnoliopsida > Poales > Poaceae > Miscanthus > Miscanthus floridulus. The sequence goes on along the minus strand of NC_089597.1, from coordinate 59,702,467 downwards.
AGAAATATTACCTAGGGGACATAAATATGCCATGTGTTCCCTTTCCCAGCATAAGTAGCACTTTCTCTTTGATTGAGCCTTTTCTTCCTTGCTCATGTGGTGCTTCCCATTGCCTTACCTCTCATGGATTGCTTGAGCCTTCTTCTCAAGCTTTGTAGGATACTTAGAGACAAAGTGTCCCGTATTTCCACACTTAAAGCACTTGATGTGAGCATAGACTTTCTTCTCATCTTGTGTCTTGCTCATCATCTTGGCATCTTGAGTTTGCATTGGATGCCTTACCTTTCCACCTCTTCTTGTTTTCTTCTTCATCGTCATCAAGTCACCACCATTTTTATGATAGATCTTGACTTGCCCTTGGGGTGTCTTCTCTTGCTCAACTTGTGGCATTGGTTGAGGCTTCACTTGTTGCTTCACCAATTGCTTGGTTGGGCATATTGAGGTAAGATGACCCCAACTGCGGCACTTGAAGCACTTCACATGCTTGAGCCTCTCTTCTTCTTTCTTCAACTTGAGCTTTTCTTCATTGGGGCAACCATTTGCAAGATGTCCCACTTCATGGCATTTGAAGCATATGAAATGAGAGAGACTCTCCTTTTCTTGCTTCTTTACCTTTCTTTATCTTTTTCTTTTGCCCTTGGTTATGCTCTTCTTGTTGAAGCCGACACCACACTTGTCACCATAGCTTCTTTGAGTCTTCAATATGTTCTCAAATGTGACTTTTGAGTTGTAGCACCTCTCTAACTTGTTGCTCAAATTCTTCACTTTATTTTTGAGCTTATTGTTCTCCTTCAAAAGGTTAGTCTCACAAGATATAGAAGTAGAACAAGCATCTATATGTGAAGAGCATGGCATATCTAATAAATCATCATAAGAGGTGGATACATGCTTCTTGCCTATATCACAAGGGTTAGCAACAATTTGTGATTGATCAATTGACCCATGTGATGAGCTCTCACTAGTTTTAGATTTTTCATTTGAAGGTTCTTTAGTGAGAAAAGCATGGTCTTGTACCAAGTTATCATGAGTAACACTAAGTTCCTCATGAGCCAATTTTAGCTCCTCATGTGAACAAGTAGTAACATAGAGTAGATGCTTTTGTTGTTCACATGTGTTCTTTAGAAAAGAGTTTTAAATTTTCAATTTCTCGGTTTTAACCATCTCTTTTTCTAAAGCTTTTATTATGCAACTATATCTATCTAGAAGCTCCTCATATGAATCAAGATCAATCACATTTGCATTAGATACCTTAGTGTCACCTTGTGACATGAAGCAATGTGATGTAGTTGGAGAACTTGAAGAAACATCACTCTCATAGCCCGAGCATGATCTATCATTATCACCATCAAGTGTGCATGGAGTAGCATCATCATTGGCATCACTTGTAGAATCATCATCAATCTTGTTAAGTGATCTTGTGGTATGATCATCATCATCATCACTTGACTATGAGGTGGAGCAATCTTCTATAATCACCAAATCGTGGTCATGCTCAACACACTCATGCGCCTCCTTCTTGGGCTCATCTGCATCGTCGAAAACTGTCCCATATTTCTTATTGAGATAACTCCATCAGAGGTGGCCTAGCCCACAAGATCAAGGCATGCACGGCGCTGCTCGACTGCACCGCAAGCTATTGTATAGTACCAAATAGGATACTTTCCTTGTAACCCTACCCCTCCAGAGTATATAAGAAGGGGCAGGGGTCCCCTAGTGGACATCGAGATACACCCCATATTCAATACAATACACAAAAGACATAGGACGTAGGGTATTACATCGATCAGATAGCCCGAACCTGTCTAAATCGTTGTCTCTGCGCCTTGTGTCACCATCCGGTTGCTGATTACACAAACCCCCACCGACAAATCTACCTTCATAGGATACCCCTCAGAGGACTGTCGAGCATCTTCTATCAACAGTTGGCACGCCAGGTAGGGGCCCATGCGCACTGACGAACCAGATGGCGTAACTCAAGATCAACATCCTTTGTGGCAACTTGGCAGATCGTGTTGACATCCTTCAACAACCACAGCGCATGTCTTCATATGTGGATTGACACCGCCAAGCTCTAACTACGTCCGTCCTACTCCAACATGAGATCAACTTTGTTCTAGCCGGATAGCGAGCCGCTAAGCAAGCTGCCCGTGTCGCCGACCAGATAATGCCATATGTCGCCAACCAGATAATGCTAAAGCTAAGTCACAACTTTAATATTCTTCTAAATATTCTCCGCTCTTCGTATATTGCCATAATGTTTCTCCGAGCTATTTTCTCCATAATTGCTCTCCAAACGATTTTCCGAACCCCCGAACAGTCATGTTGATGCTCGGACGCCTCTAGAGATGACCCTATCTCCGGCTCCTCCCTACACGTGCTACGGGCTCCGTGCTCTGCGTTATGGGTGGTTGGCAGCGGCTCCTTGGTCACGCTTGTTCCTCCTACACGTGCACGGGCTCGGCGCTCGATGTTATGGTTAACATGCTAGCTAGGGTTGGAGACCCAGCTACACACTAACTGGTTGGACGGTTTATATTAAATATAAATACATCTTCACACCAACTGATCGCCGAGCTGCATACGCTATTTCATCACCATTGCTGATTTTTCTCTAGAGTTCATATATTTTTACATCATGTACTACCTATTCTACATATTTGTATTGCAGGATCATCATCTAGCTGATCGGACCACCTGGTGCTCGGACTTCTCCACCAATCAACTGATCGGACTACTTGGTTCATGGACTCCATCACTGACCAATTGATTGGACTGTTCACTGGTCGCTTCTACTCAATGCTCACTTCATCACCGACCAGTTGACTAGACTGTTCATCGTTCGTGCTTCATCACCAGCTACGCCGGTTACTCGGCGCTTGGTTTCTTTGTGCTTAAGGACTAAGTGGGCACACTTCACCTTACGGACATCGCTAGCTACGCCAGGGGCTCCTCGGTGCTCAGACATCGCCAACGACACGGGGGACTCCTAGGTGCCCGGACATCGTCAGCTACGCTGAGGACTCCTCAGTGTTCAGACATCGCCAGCTATGCCGGGGACTCCCTTGGTGGTCAGATCTTGCTATGTCTCATCAGTGTGCTATCAAGCTGCTCCATGCTGTTCGGATCAGGGTGCTGATCTTGGGCAGCACGTCTGGGGTCTTGATACCAAGGTTTAAAATAGCAGGCTATTGCAAATAGCGGCATCTTTTTCCAAAAGCTATAAAGCTATAGCGCAGCTATAGCGGAGCTATGACAGATAGCGGTTTTTAAGAAAACCATAAAAAATCAAGTAATTATTTCATAAAAACACAAGAATCCTAAAAATTACTGAACACAAATATGTTTTCAAGGCTTTAGGAGTCTAGGGAATATTATTTAATATGGCATTATAGCACAGTTTGTGAGACTCAAGTATTCAATTTTCTAAAAGATCAACTTAACAGCAAAAGATAAATATATAATAAGTAGACTGTCACTCTAAAAGCTAAAGTTGAAATAGCAGCGCTATTTTAAAGTCACGGCTAATCAATTTAGCGACGTTAAAGCATAATATAGTGGTTATAAATGACATAGCGGAAAACAAGAAATAGCGTAGCGGGAGCTCTCTCCAGAGGCTATAGCAGCGCTATAGCATTGCTATAGCCCGCTATTTAAATCCATGCTTGATACACGCATGTCAGACGACGTCGGCAAGCTTTCAGACTTCTTTTTCTTTGACCCTACTATAAGATTCATTCTTCATCTTCCAGTAGGCTCGGGGACTAAGTGGGCACACTTCACCTTGCGGTGAATGTGCACTTTTTGATTCAGGGCTCTGCCCATGGACTGGTTGCCTGCTCAGCCGGTCTTCTGCCTTTCTTCTACTTTCTGACCCTAGCACCATGTGACTACATCACCTACTATCAGGCTCAGGGACTAGTTGTGGAGGTATGGCCCCGGTATCCACAAGACAAGACATGGACCACACCATCAGAGGTGGCCCAGCCCACAAGATCAAGGCGTGCACAGCGCTGCTCGGCGTGCACCGCAAGCTATTGTATAGTACCAAATAGGATACTTTCCTTGTAACCCTACCCCTCTAGAGTATATGAGAAGAGGCAAGGGTCCCCTAGTGGACACCAAGATACACCCCATATTCAATACAATACACAAAAGACACAGGATGTAGGGTATTACGTCGATCAGATGACCTAAACCTGTCTAAATCGTAGTCTCTGCGCCTTATGTCACCATCCGATTCCTGATTACACGCACCCCCACCGACAAATCTATCTTCATGGGATACCCCTTGGAGGACTGCCAAGCCTCTTCTATTGACAATGGTCTTCATATCAATGATCTCTCCAAATATGCTATCATCCAAAGATCTATACATGATGTCAATAGCTTGGGTGTCGAGATTTAGGCATTTCTCTTATGCTTGAGTTAGATTATTTTTATCCAACACATGAGAAAATCCGACATCTACCATCCACCACATTTGAGGGTAAATAAACTTAAAATTGCATATCATCCAATTTTTCCACCGTGTAAAGTGTATGCCATAAAAAATGTGTGGACAATCAACATCTAGCCCATAAGTTGCCATCCTCTCAGGTTGGTGAAGACCACAAATGAGAGACCTAGTGTAGGGTCGAGATGGCAGACTAGTGGGGGGTGAATAGTCCTTTCTAAATTTAATCGTGTCAGCTAACCGAAACAAATGTAGAATTAAAACAATCGATCTAGCCAAGACTACACCCCTCTATCAAAGTTCACAAGCACCTTATAAAGATACTAATTAGGCAACAAAGGTGCCAAGCTAGCTAGAGTTCACCTAACCAATTCTAGAAGCAAGGTCACACAAACCTATGCCACTAGTACTTCAAGCAACGAGGGAGCTCCTACACATGCTAGTAAGCAAAATCACAAATCCACTTAAGCTCACTATCAATGCTCAATAACAAGGCTACACAAGCCAAATTATAGAGCGCAAATTTCTTAGCTACACAAACTAAGCAATGTGACTAACAAGGTTACTCAAACCGAATTAGCCATGCAAGGGAACTACTTCTATGCTTCACAAGCAAGAAGGTAACTAGCAAGCTACACAAGCTAACTAATTACAAGAGCAACTACACAAGCACAATGTATGAAATTTAAAGACAAGCTTGTGTAAAGGGGATGCAAACCAATAGGAAGACAAGGATGACACGGTGATTTTTATCCCGAGGTTTACTTGGTTGCCACCAAGCTAGTCCCCATTGTGTCGACCACTCACTTGGTGGTTCGATGGTTAATTGGCATCACCCGCCAAGCCCACACGTTGGGCACCACAAGAACCTACCCATAAGTGAGGGTAGCTCAATGACACGCTCAACTAGAGTTGCTCTTCGTGGCTCCCGCGGGACGAGCACAACACCTCTCACAACCACTTCTCTAGAGCACCGCATAATCTTCTTTGCGTGCTTCGACGGAGACCACCACCAAGCCGTCTAGGAGGTGGCAACCTCCAAGAGTAACAAGCACCACCGGCTTGCAACTCAAACACCTAGTGCCACTCGATGCAATCTCACAATACAACACACTAGAATCACACTCACTCTCAATCGATTCGCACTCTTGCAAGAACAAGTGAGTTAGAGGGTATCCAAGCACTCCTACACAAGCCACATAGGTGTGAGGGTGCTCAGCAACCAACCCAAGGCTGGCCAATGCTTGGTTTTATAGCCCCCAAGAAAATAGAGCCGTTGTAACCCTTCACTGGGCACTTTTCGAACTGACCGGACTCACAGGTCATAACGACTGGACGTGCAGGAAACAGAGTCCAGTCGCTAGGATGACGCCACACATCCCCTCCTTTCAAAGCAAACCATTGGGCTTCAATGGCTAGCTCCTGCGCAAGCATACTCTTGACCAGACGCGCCTTGGTCCAATGACCGGAAGCGCCGAGGCCGAGTCCGGTTACCAACGCATGTCTGCACAACTGATCGGACCCACCTTTATCCTATGATCGGACTCGACTCTCCCAGCATCCGGTCACTTCCAGAGAGGTCCTAGAGAGCTCTTTTGATGATTGGACTACACTCTCCGTGCGTCCGATTGCTCCTAGACATGTTAAAAACACTGACCAGACTCGCTGGTGCTGACCGGATGCGCAGAGTCCGATCACAAACCTTTCAACGCTAAAATGACTATAACTCTTAGCTCCGAACTCTGATTTCGATGATCTTGGACATTTTTGGAAAGCTTACTCAGAGGGCTACACATCCCATATGCATACTTGATCCAAATCACAATGGATCAAAGCAGTATTCTAATCGAAGGACCATCCTATAGTTTAGAGTATACCAAAAAACATTTTTCTCTTCTCTAAGTTGATTCACAACAACTCCAACTTCTTCTTCGTTGCAAATGTGCCAACACCACCAAGTGTACACCACCAAGTGCAAGTGTGTTAGCATTTTCTAAAACATTTTCAAAGGATTAGTCACTCAATTTATCACGCCACTTGATCCTAGCAACATCGCAAAGTTAGATCGCTCAAGTGGCACTACATGACCGATATGCAAATAAGTTTGCCCCTGTTGATAGTATGTCCATCTATCCTAAACCCGGTCATAAACTTCTCTACACACCTATGACCGGTGAAATGAAATGCCCTATAGGTTATACCTTTGCCTTGCGCATTCCATTCCATCTCTTCCAATGTCGATGCAACACATGCACCAACATGATCAACAATGATATGATCCACTTTATATCATCATGTGACCTTATTGGTTCATAGATCTTGACCTCACTTGCTCTTTAGCGTTGCATCGGTCCATTGGTGTCAAGTCTTTGCTCAAGCATCACGCCATGCGGTCCAGCGCTTCAAAGCCTCTGACTTGCCCTTTACTCTTGCAACCGGTCTGAAAGGATCAAGATGCCCAAGAGGGGGGGGTGAATTGGGCTAATTTGAAATTTCTTTGCAATAATTAAATCCTACGGTTAGCCCAATTAACCCCTTGTGCCTAGAAAGTGTTTCTATTGATCTACCGCACAAAAGTTTAGCAACCTATGTTCCAATTCTACTCTAGCATGGCAATTCTATGAATGGAAATGACAAGAATTGAATTGCTCAAAGTAAATGCACAAAGTAAAGAGAGAAGGAGGAATGCGGCGATGTTTTGACCGAGGTATCGAAGAGTTGCCACTCCCCACTAGTCCTCATTAGAGCACTTGCGCAAGGGTGTAGCTCCCTCTTGATCCGCGCAAGGATCAAGTGCTCTCTACGGGTTGACTCTTTGACGCTCTGTCGTGGTGAATCACCCACAACCGCTCACAACTTGAGTTGGGTCATCCACAAGCTCCGCCGGATGATCACCAAACTCCCAATCACCACCAAGTCATCTAGGTGATGGTGATCACCAAGAGTAACAAGCATGAACTCTCACTTGACCATGACAAGCCTAATGAGAAGGGTGGATGCACACTTTGCTACTCTTGCTTTCACTAATGAGGGCTCTCTTTGGGATTCTCAAATCTCAATCACCTCACTAGGACATTGCTCTTCTTAGCAGTCTCAAAGGTGTTTCTCAGCTGTTGGAATGAGTAAAGGTGCCCCCACACATGAATAGAGGAAGTATTTATAACCATGGCTGAAAAACAAACCATTATGTGCCTCTGCGGGGTGATCGGACGCTCTGGTCAGTTTTCCCGAACTCTAGTGTTTAAGTTGTGACTGGACGCATCCGGTCATGATTTTCCCTCTCTGAAACCTTACTGGAGTCGACCGGACGCTAGGACTTAGCGTCCGGTCACTTCACCTCTCAACGTCTAGTCACACCAGATGATTTTACCTTGATCAAATGAACTAACCGGACTCTGCGCCAGCGTCCAGTCACCCCGGAGCCAGCGTTTGGTCAGTATTTGACTCTTCATTCACTTCCAACTCTCGATCATATGTGAATGTAGTTTGCTCCAATGGATCTAAGGGGTTTTTTGGAGCTACCTAGTGCTAGATTTAGCAAAGTGTGCACCACACCTAACTCACTAGACTCACCTAGGTCAAGCTACCCGTCCATACCCCCCTTAATAGTACAGCCAAAGGAAAAACAAAGTCCTAAACTACTCTAAGTGTCTCTTCCACTCTAATCAACACTTAGAACTAGTCCATCCTTAACCTTGTCGTCCATCCTTTGAAAACCGAAACGATTTCCATTGTGGAGGCATGACCACCATGATAGCCCAATCGATCTCCATTACCATGACCTAACTTAATTGCCTCTGCAAAACACACGTTAGTCATAGTAATCATGTATTGTCATTAATCACCAAAACCCAACTAGGGGCCTAGATGCTTTCAATCTCCCCCATTTTGGTGATTGATGACAATACCACCTCGAGTATGTGAAAGAGTTGAGGTTTTTAACATGCTTGGTTCATATAAGCTTTTGACAATAAGAACAAAGGGGTTAGGCAAGCTTATATGACCCAAGGCAACATGATATACTCAAAAGATATGAAATAAGCATGAGTACAAGTAATAAAGCTCATTTGCATCAGAGTAAAATGCGGAAGCAAAGCAAATGAGCATAACACTAGTGATATGACATATAAAAGATTCAAAGTAGAGAGCACACATGTCAAATATCACAATCACGTAGATATCACTATCACATAAATATAGTTTGATGCATGAAAGTAAACACACACAAATGCATAATAGTGTATCACACATAAAAACCAAATATAATAGATAAGCTAATAGATAGACTCCCCCTAAATGTATCGCTCCCCCTATGACTAACATACTAGATCCCTCTCCCCCTTTGGTGTCAAACACCAAAACCTAAGGGTCGGTCGACAGGGCTGTAGCAGACAAGTCGGGCACTGAGGTACGAGGAGCGAGTTGGAATTGTGTGCCATCATCATCTGATCCGGAGCTCTGAGCAGTCTGACCCTCTGTAGCTAGAAGCGATGCTGAAGCAGTCTAGGTTAGATCAGGGACTGGAGTGGCCATAGACTATGTAGGTATCACTGAAGCAGGTGGCTCTGATGATGCAACAGAAGAAGGGAGCGTCCCTATAGTCCCGGTAATAGGTGCAACTATAGAAGGACCTGGGACATGTAAATACGAAGTAGGCTACCCTGTTAACTCATTGAAAGCCGCTCTAAGGCTCCTAGAGACTGAGGTATCTGGCACTAGCAATGAGGAAGTCTGAGCCAATGTGAAGCCCATCTGAAGAGGTGTGAACTGCGGGGCTAGCACTGGCAAGGCAAACCACTAGGACACCTGCTCTGTAGGTGAAGCAAACTGTGCTGGTGGCTGTCCCTAACTCTGAAGCCCACTAGGCTGTAATGCTGGAGTCATAGAAGTGGTGGCAGGCTAGCCAATCTAGGGTGAAGGCTGTGGCGGTGGAGCCCAAATGGCTGACACAACATGCTGCATAAACCTAAGTAGTTGCTGCTACATGAGAAGCTACTGCTGATGCATGGCCTGCTGCTGCTGCTGCTGGATCACCTACTGCTGTCGCTGGAACTCATCTTGCTGAGTCTGGAACTGTGCAAAAGTAGCGGTGGTCTCTTGTGCCTAGCGAGCCTGATCCTGCCTCATCCGCTCAAGGATGGCAAGTAGAGCGGGTCTATCTGTGGTGCAGGTGGAGCTGAACTAGAGCTACCAGCCTCATGGTCATGTCATTGTGGAGGCATCTGAGGGATATCGCGGTAGTCCTCATCTAAGCTGTCGTTGGGGTCGCTCTCGACCATCCACTCCTACTGAGCATCAAGCTGCTCCTCTATAGCTGCTATGTCCCTGATGGTCTCATCCTACTGAGCTGCATTCTCTGGCACCTTTGGACATTAGCTTGGCTGGCTGGGTGTACTCACTACACCATGACGGATCATCTGAGTCATGTTATATGTAGGGAACTCTGTAGTAGCACCACTATACTCTGCCAACATCTCAGGTGGCCTCACAGTAACTGCCCTATGGATCAAGAATGTAATCTAGTGAGCATATGGCAGCTGCCTGTGACCCCTAAACCCCTCTGCAATAGTATTATCCATCTCTAATAGAAGGAGATCCCAAATGTCAAACACTATCTACTACATCAGAGAGTTCAGTAACCATAACTGTATGCGAGTCAAGCCCTTATGATACCCCATCCTCAAAAGCAGTGTCCTTCTCATAATAGCATCTAGCACTCTAGCTATAAGAGTGAGATCACTGGGTGTCCTGCTCGATCCCTCGCTGAATGGCTCTATAAAGCAATGGCGGACTAGATCTGTAGGGGGCACAAGACCACCGTGAGGGCATCTGGGAGGCGCTGTCTGTCCATAGCAAACCTCATGTAGCCAGATAGGCTGCTCTTGAAGTCTGAGTATCTCTCTAACCCTAGTGCTCATCAGCCTGTAATCTCTGCCTCTGAAAGCAAAGTGAATGAATCTGTGCTGCGGGTCAATCCAAAGTGTAGCATAGAACTAACGGACCCAAGATGGAACATATAGGCCTGTCCATCCAAGTAAATCTATCAGCCCTAGTAGGTAAGATAGGTAAGGGTGAATATACTCTCTAGCTGCTACTACAATGGTCTCAATGTTACACTCCCTCTGAGATATAAATACTGCCCCACTGTTAAGATATGCATTATAAAAATCCTCCAGCAGAGGTGTATAGAAGCCTTCTGAAGCTCAGTCATCCCTCCTCGGTGGGAACCATAGCTCAAAGTCCACAAATCTGAGCTGCTGAACCTGCTTGGCCATGGCAGCCCTCAAATCCAAGTGAGTCACTAGAGGTGGACCCTATGGTCTAGGCGGTGGATGTGAACCCCTTCGCTGTGTCTCTAACCTCGGTGTGACTGGAGCATAGGTATGACTAGAGCGGCAAAGCTGTGGCTGAGGTACCTGCTCTGTCTCCTCGGCCTGCTCTCCCTCCTAAGTCTGGTCTGCTGGCTATGGTTGCTGCTGAGGCTCCCCCTGAGACTGACTCTCATCAATAGCGACATGCCATCCTCTAACCATGAGAGTCCTAGCTGGACCACCATGATGGCGCTCAACCTGCTCAAGTGTAGCCCTCATAGATGGAGAAAGCTGATCTGCAATAACAACACCACTTCGAGCACCTCCTCTCTCAGCTGCGGCTGCTCTCACTATATCTGCATCAGGGTACTTGCGCTTCCTTGTTGCTAGCTTTTTTGTTGCCTTGCCTTTTACATCTGTAGGCTAGCGAGGCGGGGGCCTCGGATCCTCATCACCTGGACCTCCTCCGACATTCTTGACACAAGCCATCTGAAGAAGCTGAAAAGAACAACTGCCCTAACAAGAATCAACTGCCAACTATCACTTCCGAGGCTTGGCCTCGATCCGTACTCGTGAGCTTGGCCTCGAGTTAACTATCAACTGCCAAAGGGACCACAACGACAGTAAACTCGCTGCACGATAGAATAGATAGGATATACAAATAAATACAATATATCTAGAGATACGAAACCCTAAGAAAGCAAGCAATGGATACGAATTTGGAAACGAGGGCTTGCTACCTTATGAACCGGCGAATCGATGAGAAGAGTAATGAATCGGGGAACCACCGGGTCGACAACTGAATGTCTAGGGTTAGGGTTGTGGCAAAATTCAGCGACCGAGCAATGCAATGAGGGCACAAGTGTGGGCGGCGGCGCTGGAGCTAGGGCACAGGAGCAGAGAGCACGGCGGCGGCGCTGCTACTGTGGGAGCTCAGCAGTGTGTGGGCATGTGAAGGCATAGGGAGCAGGAGCAGGGCGGCATAGCTACGGCAGTGTGGAGCTAGGGTGCATGGAGCAGAGGCGCAACAATGCAGATGTACAACAATAGCGTATGGGTGCGACAACGTAGGTAGGGCGTGGACGGCGCAGGCATGGGTGGCGTGGTGGTTGCTGTGGTGGTGGGGGTAGGAGCGTTATGGGTGGATACGACGGCGATGTCGGTGTGGGCTCGAGCGGATTGGGTCAGGTCGCGGCTCAATCTTGGTTATATGGTGGCCCCCATGATGTAACAGAAAAGGAAACATGAAAGAGTCTAGAAACCGTATGTTTTCTACTAACCGGACACTCTGGTGGTAGCAACCAGATGCTGCCACCCAGCATCCGATCGATTCTAGAGAGGTCCAAAACCCCTGGAATCGTGACCAAATGCGTCCAATCACCACTGACCAGACGTAGGCAGAGTCCGGTTGATCCTGACTTCGTCTTCTTCGCTTGATCGGACACTATTTCAGCATTCGGTCACTCCTTCTCAGCAGCAGTTCACCTCCTGTGAACTGACCGGATGCTGGAATTCAGAGTTCGGTGCAGCGTTCGGTCAATCTTTTTCCTACAAATCTTCAAAGTCCTTCGTGCTGCCTGTTCCCAATCAAGTCCCAACTCCAATAAGATCCAAATAAACACCAATTGGGACTAATGTGAGTGACCTCTCTCAAACCCTCAAATTTTTCAAAAATATTTTGCCTTAGGCTATAATTTTTTAAGAAAATAGGCAATAAGAGGGCAATTGAAGATAAGCGACAAAGCAACATTCATGCATGTGCAATGCAATACTTGAAAGTAAATCTAGTTGCTTGTCAAGTTTGATCCAAGGTTAAACTTCTTCACATGCTTTATAGCGGTTATCTTAACCATGTTAGACAAGCCCTATATGCATTACCAAAGATTAAACATGTTGTATATTACAATGCAATGCAAGGGACAACACACGCTCATTTTTTAGTGAAGTTACTAAAATCAAGCACATTGAGCTCATTCCATAATCGACAAAAAGTCACCTCATCTAGCGGTTTAGTGAAGATATCCGCCAATTGATCATCGGTCCTTACACCTTCTAATGAAATATCATTCTTTGCAACATGATCTCTAAGAAAGTGATGACGGATATCTATGTGCTTGGTGCGAGAGTGTTGAATTGGATTATTTGCAAGTTTTACCGCACTTTCATTGTCGCAAAAAAGAGGTACTTTTTCTAGAACTACACCATAGTCTAGCAAAGTTTGTTTCATGTAAAGTATTTGTACACAACAAGCAACCACGGCAATGTATTCCGCTTCAGCGGTGGACAAAGCCACACTATTTTGTTTCTTGGAGGACCAAGACACAAGTGATCTACCAAGCAAATGCACCCTCTGGATGTGCTTTTTCTATCCACTTTGCAACCGGCATAATCCAAATCGGAATAGCCAACTAATTCAAATATAGCTCCTTTGGAATACCAAAGGCCAATGCTTGGTGTGTGCTTAAGATACATAAGGATTCTTTTAACGGCAATCAAATGAGTTTCCTTAGGATTAGCTTGAAATCTAGCACACATACACACACTAAACATGATGTCGGGCCTAGATGCGGTTAAATATAACAAGCTACCAATCATGGAGCAGTAGAGAGTTTGATCAACCATGTTACCTCCCTCATCTAGGTCGAGATGTCTATTAGTTGGCATTGGTGTCTTAATTGGCTTACATTCATCCATCTTGAATCTCTTGAGAAGATCATTTGTATATTTCTCTTGAGAGATGAAAATCCCTTCTCTCATTTGCTTGACTTGAAAATCAAGAAAGAATGTAAGCTCTCCAATCATTGACATCTCAAACTCTTTCACCATCAATTCACCAAACTCTTTGCAAGAATCTTCATTTGATGATCCAAAGATGATATCACCAACATACACTTGAGAAATAAAGATATGCCCATCAAGCTTCTTGGTGAATAGTGTGGTGTCGACCTTCCCAATGGTGAAGCCCTTCTCAATGAGGAAGTCCTAAAGGCGCTCATACCAAGCTCTTGGGGTTTGCTTAAGCCCATATAATGCCTTGGAAAACCTATAAACATGATTAGGATATCTAGGGTCTTCAAACCCGGGATGTTGATCAACATAGACTAGTTTATTAATAAAGCCATTTAAAAATGCAGTTTTCACATCCATTTGATATAGTTTCATGTCATGATGTGATGCATATGCAAGGAGGATATGAATGGCTTCTAGTCTTGCAACCGGTGCAAAGGTCTCTCCAAAATCCAAACCTTTAACTTGAGAGAACCTCTTTGCAACTAGTCTTGCCTTATTCCTCACAACTACGCCTTAATTATCTTGCTTGTTGTGGAACACCCACTTTGTTCCAATGACTCTTGCACCTTTTGGTCACTCTTCAAGAGTCCAAACTTCATTATGGGTGAAGTTGTTTAACTCTTCATGCATGGCATTTATCCAATCCGGATCTTGAAGAGCTTCTTCTACCTTAGTAGGCTCAAAACAAGAGACAAAAGAGTGATGTGCAATAAATGAAGCATGTTTTTGTGAGCGAGTCATTACACTCTTTGATGGACTCCCTATGATGAGATCTTATGGATGATATTATAGTAGAGGTGTGTTTCTTCTATTGACCACTTGAGGAGGAGGTTGTGGAGCATCAATATCTTGTGCTTGTACCACCATTTGATCATAGGAGACATGCGTGTCTTCATTTTCTACTCTCCCATCTTTATCACCATCTTGTGGCACATTTGATGAAGAGGGTGGATCAATTACTTGTACATCATCTTTAGGCTTGATGTCTCTAATCGGAATGTTCTTCATAGCCTCCCTCAATGGTTCATCACCTACATCATCAAGATTCTCATGTGCTCCTTAGGAGCCGTTAGATTCATCAAATTCCACATCATATGTTTCTTCAACCAAGCCGGTGGCATGATTAAATACTCTATATGCTTTGGACTTTGATGAGTAACCAACAAGAAAACCAATATCACAATGTCTTTGAAACTTCCCTAGGTGTTGCCGCTTCTTATAGATGTAGCATTTGCAACCAAACACCCTAAAGAAGGAGATGTCCAACTTCTTTCCATTGAGCAACTCATAAGGTGTCTTGCCAAGAAACTTTTGAAGGAATAGGTGGTTTGATACATAGCATGCGGTGTTGATAGCTTCCGCCCATAGAGCTTCGGGGGTGTTGTACTCATCTAGCATTGTTCTTGCAAGAGTGATCAATGTCCGGTTCTTTCTCTCAACTACACCATTTTGTTGAGGAGTATATGTTGTGGAGACCTCATGCTTGATCCCAACTTCATCACAATAGGCTTCTATATTTGTGTTGTCAAATTCCTTCCCATTGTCACTTCTAATCTTCTTGAGCTTCACTTTAAATTCATTTTGTGCTCTCTTGGCAAAATTTTTGAAGCAAGATGCAACTTCAGATTTGTCATGAAGGAAGAATACCTATGTGTATCTTGAATAGTCATCAACAATCACAAGACAATAAAGATTTCCTCCCAAACTCTTATATGTTGTTGGTCCAAATAAGTCCATGTGAAGGAGTTCTAGCACTCTTGTGGTTGACATGAAAGCTTTTGTTGGATGAGTATTTGCAACTTACTTGCCGACTTGACATGCACTACAAAGCTTGTCCTTCTCAAACTTCACATCCTTCAACCCTCTCACCAAATCATTCTTCATTAGCTTCTTGAGTGAGCTCATCCCAACATGAGCAAGTCTTCTATGCCATAGCCACCCAAATGTTGTTTTGGTAAATAGGTATGTCTTCAAGTTAGCATCTTTGGAGGTGAAATTCACTAGATATAGGTTGTTGTATCTAAATCCTTTGAATATTACTTGATCATCATCCTTTTTAGACGCAACAACTTCCTTCTCGGTAAACAAACATTGGAAGCCAAGATCACACAATTGTCCAATGGATAGCAAGTTGAAGCTCAATGAAGCAACTTATAGCACATTTGAAATAGAATGATCATTTGAAATTGTCACTTTGCCCAATCCTTTAACCTTGCCCTTTGAATTATCTCCAAATGTGATTCTTTCTTGTCCATCTACTTCTTCATCTAGTGAGGTGAACATACGAGGATCACCGGTCATATGTTGTGTGCAACCACTATCAATAACCCAATGACTTCCACCGGTCTTGTAGTTCACCTATACACAAGAGATTAAGCTTTAGGAACCCAAACTTGTTGAGGGCCCTTCACCTTCTCAACAAGTAACTTTGCAACCCAAATTTTCTTAGGCCTATTCTTGTTTGGAGGTCCTAAGAATATGACTTTCATCTTTCCACTAGAATCCTTTCTAAGCATGTAATGAGCATTGAAGGCAAAAGGTCTAGCATGTTTGGGCAAGGGTTGTGGTGGTGGAGTTTGGCACTCATGGGCAAAGTGGCCTTCTTGTCCACACTCAAAACATCTCTTTGTCTTTGACTTTGACTTATGTTGTTGTTGAGCTTGAACCTTCTTCTCTTGGTTTGCCAAGTACCTAATGCCACTTCTATCCATCTTCATGACGGTGTTCATTAGTAGCTCACTTTGAAGATGCTTGCCTCTTGTGAACTTGCTCAATCTAATCTTGAGATGCTCTTTCTCCAACTTGAGCTTCTTGTTCTCTTTCTTGAGAGCATCATTATTTTTCTTTTCCTTGAGCTTCTTGTTCTCTTCTTTGAGCTTCTCATTCTCAAGAGTCAAATCACTATCATGATCAAGAGTTTCTAGCACAATAGTGTTGTGGCTTTTGATCTCTTCAAGATCTTTCTTGAGCTTTTCATTGTCATTCTTGAGCATGACAAACTCATTATAATCATCGGCCTCAACCACTTGCTTGCCCTTACTACTAGAACTTTGCTCAATGCTCTCAATGATCAAATCATTACATGATGTAGCTATATCAATCTTAACAACATTGTAGTAGCATCATGTGGCTCATTAGATAGAAATTCTTAAGCAATGACAAGATTATCATGATTAATCTTAAGAGTAGTATATTCTTCTTTTAGCTTGTTGTGGCTAGTGATGAGCTCATTGTGTATCCTCTCAAGTTTATCATGTTTATCTTTAAGCTCTTTCTTAGAAGATTTGAGCTCCTTGAGTTTGGATGATATAACATCATTTGCTTCTCTAAGCTCAACACTAGCCTTTTTGGCTTCATCTTAGTGTATTGATTTAGCAATTTAATAAGATCATCATAAGAAGGTGATTCATATTCATCATCATCACTATCGCTATCATCATTGCTAGCATGTTCATTACCACTACTATCATCATTTGATACCTTGCGATCACCCTTGGCCATAAGGCATAGGTGTGTAGAGGATGATGGTGGTGGTGGCGGTGAAGGTGATGAAGAGTCAATAACAATGGTGGCCACCTTTTTGTTGTCACTATCATCATCGGATGAGCCACTAGATGAATCAATGTCCATGAGCCAATCACCGACGATGTATGCCTTTCCACTTTTCTTCTTCTTGTGGAAGTCCTTCTTGCCATCTCTCTTCTTATATGGCTTATTTTTCTTCTTCTTCATTGCTTGAGTCATCTTTCTTGCCCTTGTACTTATTCTTGTACTTGTCTTTCTTGGGCTTTGTGCATTGATGTGCTAGATGACCAAGTTCTCCACAATTTTAGCAATCTATCTCTGAGATTGGCTTCCTTCTAGAGCTTGTGAAGAACTTCTTCTTGCCATCGAACTTGATGCCACTCTTGTTGAGCTTCTTTAGCATCTTGGTGGTTCTTTTCACCATGAGAGCAATGCTTGCATCATCAACTTCATCATCACTTAAACTCTCATACTCAAGCCTTGCTTTGCCCTTCTCTTGGCTAGCTTTGAATGCTAAGTCCTTTTCTTTCTTCTTAGTGGAGGATGAGCCATCTTGTGGTGTGATGTGCATGTACATCTCATGAGCATTGATCTTTCCCAAGATTTGTGTTGGTGTAGCGGTGGAAAGATCACCTTGATGAAGCATGGTCACAATATGCCCATATTTGTCAATGGGGAGGACACTCAAGATCTTTCTTACAACATCAGATGGTTGCATTTGAGTGAGTCCAAGCCCATTGACTTTCTCTACAAGAACATTCAAGTGTGACTACATTTCATTAGCATATTCTTTAGGAAGCATCTCAAAAGAGTTAAGCTTTTTCATGACAAGATGATAGCGTTCCTCATGCTTACTCTTTGTTCCCTCATTGAGTGTAGAAATGTCCAACCATAGTGCATGGACGTCTTTGTGGTTTCTCACCCGGTTCAACACATCTTTGCAAAGGCCTCTAAAGATGGTGTTTCAAGCCTTTGCATTCCATTTTTTGTAATTCATCTCATCGCCTTGTAGGTGTGTAGTATCCCGAGGTTTTGGGAAGCCTTGTGAGGCAGCTCTAAGTATTCCAACATCTAAAGCTTCTAGATATGCCTCCATGCGGATTTTCCAATATGGAAAATCATCCCCCTCAAAGATAGGAGGAGGTCCATCCTCGTGAGACATCTTTTTCTAGGCGGTTAAGCCTAAACGTGAGCATGAGGCTCCGATACCAATTGAAAGGATCAAGATGCCCAAGAGGGGAGGGGTAAATTGGGCTAATTCGAAATTTCTTTGTAATAATTAAATCCTACGGTTAGCCCAATTAACCCCTTGTGCCTAGAAAGTGTTTCTATTGATCTACCGCACAAAAGTTTAGCAACCTATGTTCCAATTCTACTCTAGCATGACAATTCTATGAATGTAAATGATAAGAATTGAATTGCTCAAAGTAAATACACAAAGTAAAGAGAGAAGGAGGAATGCAGCAATGTTTTGGCGAGGTATCGAAGAGTCGCCACTCCCCACTAGTCCTCGTTGGAGCACCAGTGCAAGGATGTAGCTCCCTCTTGATCCGCGCAAGGATCAAGTGCTCTCTACGGGTTGATTCTTTGATGCTCCGTCGCGGAGAATCACCCACAACCGCTCATAACTTGAGTTGGGTCATCCACAAGCTCCGCCGGATGATCACCAAACTCCCAATCACCACCAAGCCATCTAGGTGATGGCGATCACCAAGAGTAACAAGCACAAACTCTCACTTGACCACAATAAGCCTAATGAGAAGGGTGGATGCACACTTTGCTACTCTTGCTTTCACTAATGAGGGCTCTCTTTGGGATTCTCAAATCTCAATCACCTCACTAGGACCTTGCTCTTCTTGGCACTCTCAAAGGTGTTTCTTAGCTGTTGGAATGAGCAAAAGTACCCCCACACATGAATAGAGGAAGTATTTATAACCATGGCTGAAAAATAAACCATTATGTGCCTCTACGGGGTGACCGGATGCTTCGGTCAGTTCTCCCCGAACTCCAGTGTTTAAGTTGTGACCGGATGCTGGACAACGTCCGGTCAACACTGACCGGACGCCTTCGGTCGTGATTTCCCTCTCTGGAACCTTACTGGAGTCGACCGGACGCTGGGACTCAGCGTTCGATCGCACCAGACGATTTTACCTTGATCAAATGAACTGACCAGACTCTGCGCCAGCGTCCGATCACCCTGGAGCCAGTGTTCGGTCAGTATTTGACCCTCCATTCACTTCCAACTCTCGATCATATGTGAATGCAGTTTGCTCCAATGGATTTAAGGGCTTTTTAGGAGCTACCTAGTGCTAGATTTAGCAAAGTGTGCACCACACCTAACTCACTAGACTCACCTAGGTCAAGCTACCCGTCCGTACACCCCTTAATACCACCCTTAATAGTACGACCAAAGGAAAAACAAAGTTCTAAACTACTCTAAGTGTCTCTTCCACTCCAATCGACACTTAGAACTAGTCCTTCTTTAACCTTATCGTTCATCCTTTGAAAACCAAAATGATTTCCATCATAGGGCATGACCACCATGATAGCCCAATCGATCTCCATTACCATGACCTAATTTAATTGCCTCTGCAAAACATACATTAGTCATAGTAATCACGTATTGTCATTAATCACCGAAACCCAACTAGGGGCCTAGATGCTTTTACGGTCCATCAAGCCAAGCCTTATCTTGATCTTCTCTACCTTAGTCACATGACTCCATGTCATGTCTCATATGCAATGAGCTCCTTCATCACATGTGTGAGCTTTGCAACATCTCCGAGCCATTTTCACCACCATGACATATGTTGCTCACACACATGTACCTGTGGACTAATTTCCTATGTATCTCACATCAAACACAATTAGTCCACCTAGGTTGTCACTCAATTACCAAAACCAAATAAGGACCTTTCACAGGCACATGCACAACAATATTTAGTTGTGCAGGAGCGCGCTTGCACCCACACTGTAGGCCACTGCCCAAGCTTTGCATCTGTTGTGCAGTCTCCTAGTGATACCCACACCGCCCAATCTCACTACAAGGTCACCCCCTGGCCACCGCGCCCCATCATCGTAGGGCAACTGCACCACCGCCGCCGATGACCTGAGCTGCGTCGCCATTGGAGCACCCTCCGAAGAGCAGGATCCCAATTGCCGAAGCACATGCACGCGCTGGAGCAAGATCCCGAGCTCAGGATGCACCCTCGCCGCAGAAGTAGGATCCCCGCCGAGACAGGCCAGGAAGGCGAAACACCATGTCATCGACCTCGACCTCCCACACCGCTCTCCCTCTACGAGATGCTGCACGTCGGAGCAAAATCCTGAGCTTGGGCCGCACCCTTGCCGTTGTAACAGGATCCGACCCGCGGTAGGCCTGGGCGGGCCGCACCCTTGAGCTCTGGGAGATCTCCTCATGGCCTGCTTCCATGGTTGCTTCCACCGTAGGGAGAGGGAGGGAGATCACACGTGAGGGAGAGATGACGTCGGTGAGTAAGAGGGGATGCAAGAGACAAAGGCGTATGGTTGAGGATGGAGAAGGGGTAACGTTACCCATCTATGAGAATCGGTGACCATATACATGTTATGCAACCGAACGAACACAATCAGTTTGCATTCCAACAACTAGTGCATGTAACCAAACGAAGTTTCAAGGTGTGCAAAGAGCAAAACGTAGACAACCAAACACCGGTTAAAAGCATAAGGCTATGCTGGATTGGATATCCAATGCTAGACTCTTATGCAGGCTATCATAGTTGGAGTAATCAATCAGACACTAACTGTATATATATGCATGTAAAAAATTACTATAGGTGCCTATGATTGCTTGATGGTTCATCGCTACTGATTTTCCCCAGGAAATCAGAAAAAGGGAAACAATGAAGCAAAGAGAGTGGGAGCGCATTGTTGGGGGCTCCGGCCCGTAGAGACAAGGCCCACGAGGCTACGGTTTAGGCAGAGAGGGTTCTTCCTTCGCCTTCTTCCCAGCTCCCTCCTCACACCGTTGCGGCGCGGCACCACCCCCGAACCCGACCGCCGCCCCCCACCATGTTGTCCCGATTGCCGGCGACGGTGAGCCTTCTTTGCCGGTCTCTCCGGGAACCGCGCGGCTTCAGCTCCTCCGCCTCCTCTGTGCTGGCTTCATCTAAGGAAACGGCCGACGGGAAGCTCGTGGCGTCGGTGCTGTTCGAGCGCCTCCCCATCGTCATCCCCAAGATTCATCCCGTTGTCTACGCCTTCCAAGAATTCTCGTACGGCAGATCCGCTCATCCAGTTCGCTCTACCCTTATATGATCTTGCTTCGTTATGCTTATTTGGTTTTGCGTGGCTTTGGTTCGTTTCTCTGTTTAGATTTCGGTGGAGGCAGCAGTACAGACGGCAATACCCCGAAGAGGTCCTTGGCAAGGCCGACGCGAGGTGATGCCCCTCCCCCTCCCTTGTGTCCCTTGTGTCATAGACTTATTTTTCCTAATTCACTGCCCCTATTCCTGGTTGTTCTGATTTTGCTGTGAGGGTAGGGTAACAAATTCAACTTTAAAATGGGATGGGATGAGTGCATTTTCGTTGTGCATAAGCACAAACAACCCTTCCAAAATTGCCAGAAGAGAGAAAAATAGTATGCTTTTGTGGTGCATTAGTACAGGGTCTTGATTAGTATTTAGAAAAAAGACATAGGCGGTGCTTTCCAAATAGTAAGTCGTTTTGGCTTTTTCAGACACATTGCTTTTGCTATATATCTAGACATAATGTATATGTAGGTACAAGCTATGCACCTAGAAAAGCCAGAACAACTTACAATTTAGAATATATGGAGGGAGTAATGGAGTATTACATATACTTTGCAACTATCTTACTGAGTGTTTTGGCAATTATCAATAAAATGCAAATGTATTAGAATGGAGGGAGTGGGAGTGGAAATGGGAGTGTATGATGCTCTGTGTACAAGCCCTATGTTTATGTTTGAATTAGCTTATTATGCATTTTTTAGACCATATGTTATGTTTGAATTTGCATTTGGAATTGTGGATTTAAAATTATGTTGAATTTTGTGTGTTAGAAACATAATAATTTCTCCTATAATCCTGAAACTGATATTGGGGCAGCCCTAATACCACGACCTTATTGGTAGTGGCAGACGAATGATTCTACTCTACTAAAATAGGACCAAAACGTAAAAAGGTACCCATGTTGGGTCACACTTAGAGAAATTGCAAATAGACTCATGATAGATGATAGACATACTTGAGCTCTATACTTAAATGTAGAACAGACTAGATTGGGACTTGATTAAAAAAAACGAAGTGATAAATAAACTTAGACATGTCTTCATTATGTGAATCAGGCCACTACATGTTTTATTATAAGCTATGATTCGTCTCTGACTCTGATACATGGGAGTTTTACTATGGCCTTCTCAGTTTTATCCCTTTGAGTGACCCTTTTTTATTTGGGTGTGAAAAATATCCTAACTCTTTTCTTTCTGTAGGGGTAAGGGTGATTATCATATTGATTATGTCCCTGCTCCAAGGATTACCGAGGCTGACAAAACAAATGACCGGAAGTAAGTTTTGCACCTCCATGTCTTTCTATATGGTTCTTCTGGGCAGAGATTGGCATGCCTTAAGGTTATTGTTTGTATCCATACACTCAGGTGTCCGTGTCTTGCATGTCTCTAATTACTATGATAACTAGTTGGACTGCAGATGTGATTGTGCAATGAAATTACATTTGTCTGTGCAATGCCTCTAATTAAAATATAGCTTCCATTTGTGAGGCAACCATAATACCAAAAATATCATTGAATACGCGTTGCAGTTTGGTCATGAAATAATCATAGGTCTCTATTTTTCTTTCGATTTGTGGTAGAATTTCTTGTATTTATCCAATGATATGGAATATGGATTGTGGAGGGAGTTTCTACCCCTGAAAGCTATGGATTTCTCCCATTCTTTAGCAATTCATTGGTGCTTCCCTGTTCTACTTCTTACAGTGGTACACACATTATAATTGATTTTGATTTACAATCTTCAAACATGTGTATTGCTTTAGTTGTACTTGGCTAGTTGCCCATCATGACCTGTGCTACAGCAACTTTTATAGCTCCATATGATTCAAAGTACAAGCTGTCGAAGTCTTATGCTACTTTTGTTTTGAGGGCAAGTAATGCAGATCACAACAGGCTATTCACGATCGCTACAATGTGTCTGCTCTTGTGAGAAGCTGAAATAGGAGAGCATCATTGGATGGGTTCATAGCTAAAACATTCATTGATGTTATTCTCTGTGTCTGCTCAAAGATGACTTGAATAGGCATTTGTCATGGGCAACTTTTTAATCGACATGATGAGGATTTGTTTTTTCAACTTGCAAGTGTGGCACCATAGAATTGCGCTGAAAGTTGAATATATTTTATGAATTAGTTCCATGGCATTTCTTAGCTTTTAAGTACTGCGCTGTCCAATCCCCTACTGAACCATTGTTTTTATGTAGGTCTTTACAACGAGCTCTTGATAATAAACTTTATCTCCTGCTGTATGGCAACGCTTATGGGGCTCTGGATGGAAAGCCTGTATGGCATTTTCCGGAAAAAGTATACGAAAATGAAGAAACTATGCGACTGGTATGCAGTTCTGCAATTTTACAAATGAAAAACTATCAATTAATTTTTTATGTAGTCTTCTTTCAGTTTCTTTTGCCTACATCACATCCTTAAAAGCACGACTGATTTGAAGAAGTTATATGTGGTTTCTTATATACTGGATTCTGTTTCAGTGTGCCGAGGCTGCATTAAAATCTGTTCTTGGGGGACTTGACCATACATACTTTGTTGGCAATGCTCCAATGGCTCATATGGCAGTTGAACAAACGGATTCAAGTGCTTCACCATTCAAGGTGCCTAATTCATTTGACCAATTGATGAAAGCTCTTTGCAATACATTGTAGTTCCTTGCGTGTTGTAAGGAAATTAGTTCACTAATATCATTGCCATGTTTCCTCATCGCTTGTCAGCACTGGCTTTTGCTTTTCTGTTTAGGCTTTGTATGCTAGGAAGATCTGTTCGTTGGCAATTCTCTGTATCATTAATCCTGTTATGCTTTTCGCAGCGTTTCTTTTTCAAGTCACAAGTGGTTGGCACAACGAAATACCATATTGGAAAATGCAAGGACTTCGCGTGGGTGACCAAAGACGAGCTGCTGGAGTATTTTCCTGAGAACAAGGATTTCTTCAACAAGATGATCATCCACATTAGATAGCTCTGTAATCAGGCCTGGGCTATTACCATTTTGTTTCTTGACTGGTGGACAAGTTTAGCGCCACTTTTTTATCGTCACGAGCTGCATTGGCAGGAAACCACCAGTGCGGACAGTTGATGACACATGGCCATTTTGCCTCTCTTTCCTTGGGCTGATCATGTATCAATGTTTGTCACTATGACATTGCTGTAGCATGTAGTCCTCTCCTAGCTGCTGTATGTTCACATGACGTATTATCAGTTTGTTGTCCATGGGGAAAACATAATTAGCATGGTGACATTTGATTCCCCTGCTTTGTAATCCTTCATCCTGGTCAATGTTTGTGGAATCTGTAGCTCTGGACCCGGCACTTGGGGAATTCTGGCAACGCTCCTGATAGCATTTCATTCAGGTTATTCTGCATCCTGAATAAAAAATCAAGTATGTTCTTCTGATGTGTTAGAAGGTCATGATTTCCCCCCTCTAATCTATTGTGATGCCATGCACATCTCTAGGGAGTGGGCCCACACCGTCGTGTATACGGCGTGGCCCGTGGCTCATGCAGACCAACACGTGGCGAGTCCCAAAGCACACCGCCTCTGATTCTCACATGCCGATGAACACCTTCGTCCTGCAGGCGTCCAACTCTCTTTTCTCTTCTCCTGTCCTTCCCGCTGCTGCTAGCCTGTTACAGAGGCTTCCGGCTTCGCTGCCAGGGCAGGGCAGGGCACAACAAGAAGACTACACATACGAGCAGCAGAGTTGTGAGCTCGTGATACTGACCTGCGAGGCGAGGCGATTGGTTAGGACCTAGGCCTCGCTCTGATCCATGCAGGTCTCTGCGGGTTTCCTCGTCAAGCTCTGGAGCTTCGTGTCCTTCGTGCCCTTCTTCATCCTCCTCCAGCTCCTGGGATCCATCAAAGGTAACAGCAGCAGCACAGATTGGCCACGGCTTTTATTTATGAATTGTCTCTGTGTGGATGATTTCATTTGTAGTATTGTGCTCAGTGTTAACGATTGTCCATGTCATGTGTGGTTCAGGCAGATGCAAATGATTCGCTCTTCTTTTCTGCAGCTGTCCTAGTCGGTCCGGTTACGGCTTCCATCGTATTCTTTGGGAGCTCTGCGGTTATTATTGGTCTCTGGCCTGCGCATTTCATCTGGACATACTACTGTGTTCTTAAGTACGGTAACTTCCTCTACATTGGCAAGTTTTGTGTGATTTCCTTGCCTCTCATCTGTATCCTGATTAATTAAATGAATGCGATATCAATGATGTGATCATTTCTGTTAGTTCTGGTTTTGCAGAACCGAAAGGATCGGGCTGGAGTTGAAGATTCTTATTGGAACACTGTTACCATTACCGCTGCTTCTCTTGCCTGGGCTTGCTATTGTTGGGAGTCTTCTGGGTGGTATAGGCTATGGAGTTTTTGTACCTCTTATGGCAACCTTTGAGGCTGTTGGCGAGGGTGTCACTGACAAGCTCACTCATTGTTTTATGGTATGGTTGTGCCTTTTAGGTTCAGATTCTTTCCTTTGATCGGGTAGGAGTCTGTGTAATAGTTCTATTGACACCATCTCATTGCTGTAGGATGGAACTGTAAGCACAATAGCTGGAGCTTGCACGGTTGTCCGTGATGTCACCGATTTCTGCTTCCACTCGTACTTCTCTTTCATGGATGATCTTATTGAGAAAATGGGGGACGATGAAGCCCCTCTTGACATCAAGTATGTTTTGAACTTACATTTTCCCTCTCCCAGTAATCAAGACCAACTATTGAGCATATTACATCTTTTTTCAGAACCAATGCTAATCATGCATATATCTTCAACCGATATTGAACTTCAAAACATACACCTTAATAAGCATACTTATACTTCCTCAGATCATAAATATAAGTCCATTTAGGTTTGTCCTAAGTCAATCTATTTCTTTTTGAAAGGACGGGAAGAACTTTATTGTAGTTTTATTATAAGAAGAGAATTGACCCAGTTTGTAAGGACCCTAAAACCTTACAAGAAACAAACACCTACCCTGCTCAGGAGGGAGCAGAACACCACTGATCACTGGAGTAACACTCCCCGCCAACTACTACTCAACAACTTGCTCAGAATTGACTACTAAAACATGACTAAAAAACAACTAAAGCAGCAAAACTTTTGAGAAGAGATGACCCCACAACAGTTCTAGAGCAACAACGTGTATCATTAATAGCCCAACATACTGAAAACGACCCAGGGGAAAAAAAAAACAGAAAACCTTCATCCTGGTCAATGTTTCGGACCAAACATATTTCAGGAGGGACCATGTAATGGGGATATTGGGGCCTTGTGCAAACTGATGTTTACCTCTCCAGGCCACTGCATGTCATCACATAGCAGCAACCAGGGTTCTTCTGACCAGATCACTAGGGTCTATTGGCCTTACACTATGACAGATCCTTATAGTCAGTTCCACGGCCTTGGATGCTCTTCCCTTTCTTTTTTGAACGGTGCATTCATGTTCAACCAAAATCATTAATGCTTCCATCTTCATCTTGGAAGAGGGCTGTTTGAAATGCTGTGCAAAATGATTGAACGGATCAGAACCCATATTCTTGGAGAAAGGTGACAATTCACCTAATCTCTTTTGTTAGAGAATTCTTGTGCCCACTGGATAGTATCTTTGCCTTAAGTTCTTGGCTTTTATCAGCTAGCTGACTACTCTTTTGTTGATTACTTTGTGTTCCCTGTGGGTGATGCAGCTAGTAATGGTACTGATAGTGTAGTTGTGATGCTAACGAGGAATTGATCTTATCCTTGTATATCTCAAAAAAATCACTCATTGTAGCAGTACAGCTGGATTTAGTGCCGTCAGATTGCATCACCGATACAGTTGCTGCATTGGTGGTGATGTTGTCAATCTGCATTTCCACCTCAGCTGCCAGTGAAGGGCTGTAAACCAGACTGTGTAGCTGTTTGTTCAATGCTTAGTTCATGGTCTTCCACTGAAGCAGGCTTAGGGTTCACAAAGCCAGCCGGGTGCTGGTGCATTGGTGTGCACATTAACTTCTGTGACAAGTGGTTCCTTCGCTACCATGGTGTACAGAACATCATCCATTAGTCTCCAAGGATGGTGTAGGCCAAACCTTTTTTCGTCTTAACTAAAAGTATATTGTATTAAATGAAACAATTATATGCATTATAAAGTTTTTTCATTAAGAATCTAGTAATCTCAATATTTTGCTGCCAATCTACATAAATTTTGGACATTTATGACCGGAGGAAAGATCAAATCATGTGTGCAGTTTTGTTACTAACATTATACGGTGCTTTGATGTAGGTTGTCTTATCTACCACGAAGCATGCTCATTGCCTTTATCGCTGTTCCAGTGGATGTGCTGATGATAAGTGCAGTGGCTTTGTGGAAAAGCCCCTGCATGTTGTTGAAAGGATGGCAAAGGTTATGTGAGGATCTAGTTAGAAGGGAAGGGCCATTTTTAGAAACTGTATGTGTGCCTTTTTCTGGTTTGGCCATTATACTATGGTCACTTGCTGTGATTGGGGGGTTACTAGCTTCATTTTTCAGCAGCTTCTTTTTCGGTTTTCGTGCAGGACTGATTGCTTATCAGGTCTGTCTAGTATTTTCTCTGATGAAACAAGAATACACATGAAGTAAGCTATACTCATATGCTTTTACAATTATGCACAGGAGGCTTCTTTCCAAATGGGACTTGCATACATGATTTCAGCAGTAGCAATTTTTGATGAATACACCAATGATTTGCTTTACCTGAGAGAAGGATCATGCCTCCCAAGGTATGTTTCGATGTATATTTCATATTTCCATTACATTTAGCAGTTACCATCTACAATTTGTTTATCACTTGCATGCCATTTCTTCCATGTGCATAGATTATTTATTCAATTTGTCAGTAAGCCACTTTTGACAGACAGGCCCAAATATCGGAAAGCAGATGTCAGGAAGTGTGAAACTGGCAAGGAAGAGCACAAGCTTATGACTGAACCTGAAGAGAGGCAACAAAATGGCCATCATAAGCATAGAAGGGTGTTGCATCCATCAAAGACATTCGTGCAAACAGTCCAGCGACTAAGACCGATTCAAGTATGCAAATCTCTCTTAATCATGCCTCTCTCTTAATCATGCCTGATCTATATCTCTGTTCTAGCAACTAAGATTTAATATCCTCTCCTTTTTTTTTCACTTATAAACTCCATAGATATGGGATTGGTTCTTCCGTTCCTGTGAGCTCAATGGAAGGATATTACTGAGTGAGGGCCTGATAACTGCCGAAGATATGGAGGAATATATCACCAAAGGAAAATGCAAGAAGTTAGGCACTAAATTACCTACCTGGTGTCTCTTTCAGTGTCTGTTACGATCTGCAAATTCTGATTCGGACGGTTTACTCATATGTACGATTCTGT
Source organism: Miscanthus floridulus (assembly GCF_019320115.1). NCBI lineage: Eukaryota > Viridiplantae > Streptophyta > Magnoliopsida > Poales > Poaceae > Miscanthus > Miscanthus floridulus. The sequence goes on along the minus strand of NC_089597.1, from coordinate 59,673,726 downwards.
ACCCAACATGTGAACGAATGTCCACTTCAAAACCTAACAATATGATTCAGTGTGCACTGTCCCTGTTTCATCTTTTTGTTTCACCAACATAGCTCGTATGTTCATGTAGCTGATAATGTCGAAGTGACAAACTTCAACTGGCCTAAAGACAGAGTATTTGACTGGTTGCTCGGGCCACTTCTGGTCATCAAGGATCAAATGACGAAACTGGAGATCACTGAAGACGAGGAGATGTGCTTGAGGAAGCTGATCATGACAAACAAGAACGAGAAGCCATCTGACTGGGACGATTCCGGTTTCCCCTCAGACGACAATATAAAGAGAGGTCAGCTGCAGGCGATAATCAGAAGGTACAACCGTACAAGCGCACCCTTATTTCCACATGCTATACTTTCAACAATAAATAAACCTGAAGCAACTCCAAGTAACAAACCCATCTATTCATAATAGGTTGCAAGGGATTGTGGCCAACATGTCCCGAGTACCGAGTTTCAGGAGGCGCTTCATCAACCTGGTGAAGGCAATGTATCTAGAGGCGATCGAAGCAGGAGCTATCGACGGATCGTGTGACATCAAACGCGAAGTTAAGGTGGATGTTGGTACTGAAAGATTCGGTGACAGAGGTGCGGAAGATATTGCCGGTTCATCAACTCAACCTCAATCGAACATTGACGTGGTGTGATAGTGTACTAGTGTAGTGTGCACAAGATATTTTGAACACTCCTCAGCCTCACTCCCGTGAGCCTTTATTTAGGATCGCTGCATCTCTCTAGTATATACGGTTTATCGTGGAAAGAAACTTGTTAATGGCATGTTTAAGGGATCAAGGATTCAAGGCACGAACTCTGTGGGACGTGGTTGATGTAGTTTATTTGTATTAGGGCAGTCCCAATGCTATTAATTTCCATAGACACTACATATAGAAATTATGGTCCGATAGTTTGTACAGAACAATTTTTTATCCAATCACAAACATTCTCTCTACATTCTCTACCAATCACATCTCTTCATGTCTTGGTTCTTGTGTAGACATGGTTTCTAACTTAGACCCGGTGTCTATGATTTTTGCTCTCTCTCTTCAATAACTACCTTGCTACATCAGCAAAACGCTTAGGTGGCAGTACAATTAATGTCCATAGAAACTATAATGGTTTCTGCATTGGGAGCGCCCGTATGGTCTCCAATAACAGTTCTCCTATTCACTCTTGCCGGGGTCATTTCCGCACCTCATTTATCATTTATAAAACTTATTAACTCTCAAGTATAAGGGCCTTTAGAAAAAACTCCCAAGCAAACAATGGTTTCAAAAAAGGGCCGACACTTGTCTTTATTTCACGATGGTGGCTTTGTACTTTAGGCCCTATTTGTTTTAGCTTCTTGGGTTTCAAAAGCCAAAAAGCTTCCACGAGTCAAAAGCTAAAAAAGAAGCACAAAGTTCCTTGATCTTTATCGTGTGTTTGATGGCGTTTGATCCAATGAATTATATTTGGAGCACTTGGATCAATGGGCCCACCTTCAACCACTATATATATATATATATATATATATATATATATATATATATAACTACTATCCTATAGCTGGCTGCAGAATAACTTATTCTGTAGCCACTTTGAGTTACGATAATTACTATGTTAATTTACGAGATTTACAGTAACTCCTTACTAAGTGGTTTACTATAACGTTATGGTAAATATTCCCATGTGTTATAGTAACCAAACTATCGTAAATATGTATTGACATTATGGTAAATTAGTATATAAAATTATGGTAAATAGAGGTGGCTACAGAATAACTTATTTTGTAGCCGGCTGCTGAATAGCCTCTCCATATATATATATATATATATATATATATATATATATATATATATATATATATATATATATATATATATATATATATGTGTGTGTGTGGGTACTCCCTAGATCTGTTAAGTATTTAATTGAGTTGTTAACTGGTTCACTGCTCTTATCGAGTGCTTTAGTCAATTTTGTCGGGATCTGGATCAGAGTAGTAAATATATTACACGTGGTGTATAGGCTATAATCTTTACATGTGTCTACGGCTTGCCCTATGGTTTGTCTTGTGGTAATTAGAAGGTGGTGACAACCGTGTTTGATCTCTATATTCCACCACGATAGGTAAGTTCTTAAAGTGTAGGTCCTTCCCTTTTAGGAGCCTTAGTGCCCTTCTCACCCCTTTCCACTGCTAATTCTCATACAATGATCCGAAGTGATCATCCTTTATATCTACCTTACCTTTCTAGTTATCATAACCATATAAATCTCTCTACCCAATCTATCATATACCCTTGTTTCATCTTAGGACAAACCTAGTCCTTTGTTAGACCACTTTACATTCCACATGGAAATCGACACTTTTAAATATTCCCAGGCGAAAGTTACATTGATAGTCCTACACTTGCGGTTTTATCTGTTTGTCACTGTTGATGTCAACAAATGACAGCAACGACGACAATGCAGGATAGACAGTAGGGATGAAAACGGATCGGATACGGACGGATATCACCGATATTAAATTTGTTTTTATATTTCTGTCCGGATTCGGATTCGAATACGGATAGTGTCAACTATGTCGGATAGGATACGATTGGATATCGACATCATAAATATGTGATTTGAGTATTCGGATATGGATACGGTATCGGATGTTGGATATCCGGACTCGGATACGGACATATCTCAATCTCTCTAAACGGATTCGGTTTCGAATACGGTCGGAAAATATCTGTTCCGTTTTCATCCCTAATAGACAGCAACGACGACAATGCAGGATGATAGCGGTGGCAGCTATGTTGGTGGGCTCGGGCGCACTAGTGGGCTTTTTTTTTATATATATTTTGTGATTCATTTTCAGAGACAAGCATCATGCCTGCCTCAGAAAACTCTAAAAAACACAGACAATGATTGTGAGGCGGGTAGCATGCCTGTCTCTGAAAAGTGATTATGACCTCCTCTATAAACTTTTCTAGTAGTAGTGGAACATAAACAACATGAATATAAATCACGTAAAGTAGATGAGCTCAAATGGACAAAATACAATGGAGATATGGAATTATTTACTGTGTTCTCCGTGACTTGCTAGTTACCCTTACTCCACGTTCAGGCAAACTCAAAGACTTTAACACACCTTGATTGAGCCTTCCAATCACACCAGATTGGCTCTTCACCAAGAGAGCTTGATCGAGCCGGTTAAGCAATGGGCTTTCCAAAGCTCCAATCAACTACAGTTGCACTTCACCACTCCGGTACGGGTAGGCCTAGGGAGGCAGATCTGGCCAGGGGCATGGCATATCGGCTGGTGGAAAGGCATATTTGTCAAGGCTAGCGGTGTGAGACATCAACAACGTTGAAGGAGATATCACAGCGGCGGTGCAACCTGGATAAGGTGACTGGTATTTATTAACGCACACCAAGAAATCCGTAAGCGCATGGATACCGATATAGCTTTCACCCGGGAGTATTCTAGGATATCGTATTTATCCATAGGGAAGCAGTGGTTAAAGAAGTTGATAGCTAACCATCATGTATCTACTAACTTAGTATACCGACTAAACTAAAGTGGGGTAAGTGACATGCGATAAATTAGGGTGACACACAAGAAGCTCTACTCTAGAAGGGATGAAGTGAAAGCATAGCTAAATGGGAAGGACAACGAGTGAGGGAGTTTCCTAAATTCTTCTCTATATTCTAGAGCAGACCAGATGAGATAACTAGGAATGGGTAAGACATAGTGATCACACACAATAACACTTTGGAGCAATAGTACCTTTCCGACCCTCGAAGAAGGTGAGAAAGAGTGGTCGGGGGAAGGCTGCCAATAAGCTCTACGAAAACACCAATCCGAACGTCATGGATTGCAAAGGCCTTACAGAGCTGTCACCTCTGAGGCTACCACAACTATCCGTAGGATTGGGCGCAAACTCAGGTAAACACTAAACTAGACACCACGTCTATGCTAACGATTACTACTCTACTTACGTATGGTAACTAAAGCACTCGATGCGAGCGGAGATCCCATACTAAGGTGTGATACAACTATGCTAACCGTACTTAGCTAAAAAACAAAGCATGAACTAGATAAACAATAAAGAAGATACTAATATATTACATAGAAAGTAATATATTGAAATAAGGAAAGTACTACAAGAGAGATACAAAGCTATACTAGACTCTTGAAGACCGCTCTAGACTCTAGGAAGAGCTCCTCTTCACTCTAACTCCCACTAAAGCTCAGACTAAGACTACATCTTGAGAGAAGAGAGAGTTTCTCTTGTGGTGTGTAGGTGTGTGTTACAAGTGAGGGGTGATGGTCCTATTTATAGTGCTAGGTGGAGTAGGGGCTACTCCATCGCCACGTCAGTGATCCGTGTGACACCTTCTCCTTGCCCTTGGATCGAACCAACCTTGAACCACCATAAATCAACACATAGGATTGCTCCCAAGTGTGTTTCCTTGCATATGTCTGAAGGAGAGGTGGTGGAGTGGCTGAGGGGTGCCGGGCGGCGTAGGTAGGGTGCCGGCCGGCTCCCCACTATTGAGTGGACCCTCCTCCTTTACTGTGGGGCCCCTTGGGATGTAGTAGAGTGTGGGTATGAACACCATTTGTCCATTTGAGCACCCGACATACCGGATGGTGAGTCAGCAATCCATGTGATGCTTCTTTTCGGCCCTTGATCATGCACCGACTTGGAATCAATGGTGGAGAAGGCTTGGAGGTGTGTTTCTTGGCCATTTCAGATGGATTGGTGAGGTGGCACTGGTGGGGCCACATCGGCCGGTGCCATGGTGGGGCCGAGCAGCGCCACCAAGTGGCCCATGGTGGCCCACCTTTCTCCAATTGCTTCTAGTTGCTTGATTTTTGATATTTTTGTATAGTTTTCCTGCATGACCAAAGATCTCCAAGTACAAGTGGAAATATGTGAATTATAAACATAAATCACTACTTGTGGTATTGTTTTCTCCCATTGTTGCTGCAATGTTAATGGTCAAAATAGGCATTTAATGACTGTCAACAGTGACCAGCAATGTCTGCACGTCGATGGGCTTAGCGGGCCTAATCGGTGGGCTCTGCTAGCCAATTTTTTGGATCCATCATCACCATTGGTTCATGACATGAGTCAGTGGTGATAATATTATCACTGCCAATTTGAACCAGCATCGATGAGCTTGATTATCACCATTGACTTTTACCACCAAAAGGGCTATACTGGCGTGTAGTAGTGCGGTTTCATATTCTATTGATCATGGTATATCGAGCCGTTTTTGATTGGATAGTTTTGTTTTTCATTTTTCTTGTAATATGATCTCCATATATATTTGATTATAGCAATATGATATTCGATTTCATTTTGAGGATACGTGAAAGTTGAAACAATTGAAGCCTCTTTTGTAGTTTTGACCGTTTTCGTCCTTACTCATTGACAATACACTACTATAGATTGATATATCGTTGTCACCACTTTCACTGCCGTAGTGATATAAGCGATGGTGTTATACTTGCACCGCCGGTTGGACCAATAGCGAGGCCTCCTGAGGAAGGAAACAGGTAGTTGAAACTTTTACCACCGATGGGTTAACAATAGATGTGGCAGTGGTATTTTCTCAGTCGTATGAAAAGCCGAGATGACTGGGATACATGTTTTGGCCGTCGGCCCTCCACGACTGTTTGGTCTATCGGCGATAAAGTCAGTGTGGGTTATTTCCCAATTACCCACAACACAGTTGCATCACCATTACTTACACTTCTCCATCTTCAAGGTTGGCCTATTTAACCAGGGTCTGGATGCACCTCTTGGGCTCAATCAACACACTCGTGAGCTACTGTATCTTTCCTCATTGCCAAGAAGTGCTTTGTCTTCATCCTTGCACCTCTCATGGTCTGGCCATGAGAGGTACAAGATGGAGATAAAGCATCTCATAGGTGTTTGGAGAAGGCCTTCAAGATTGGGTGCTTTAGATTCCATAACCTTGCTGCCCCTGAGCATCGAGATGCAGATCTGCATCCCTCAACCCTCAGAGGTAGCAAGATTATAGAATATAAAGAACCTCACTGAGATGCAGGTGCAAGTTTTGCGAGGTGCTCCTTCTCCATTCTTGGCGAGGTGCTGCCGTTGAACAGGAGCTTGACCTTGATGATTGTAGATCTTCTTGCAGATCTTGTGTTAATAGAAGATCTATAATCATCTGGTTCTCTCCTGTTTAGGGGCTCCATACTTGATTGGGGGTGCTTCAAGTTTGCGAGGTGCTCATTCTTCAAGATTTGGTGATTCCATCTTGCAGCTCTCACGGTCAAGAAGCAGATCGCATCCCTTGACCGTGAGGGTTGCAAGATGGAAGGTAGAGCACCTCACTGAGGGTGAAGTTTTGTGATGTGTTGCGTCGTTCTCTAGATTCTATAATCTTTGTATGTGCAAACTGCCATATGATAGAGATCTATTATCACATAGACCTCAATGGAAAATACGTAAAGAAGTACTATACCCAGGTATTTGGGTCGATGCTTGATAGTCGAGTCTCATCGGCTCAAAATATAGCTGACACCTAGAGTATTGCCTTTAGAACAAAAAATAACAATAAAAGACATAGGATCAAAAGTGACATTCAAATAGTAGATTCTTTACTTATAAGACCCTAGATATAATCTATGGTTCTAAGAAAACATTGTTTACAACATCTTCTGCATGGATGATCACTGCAATAGCCTTGGCAGCATTAGTGAAGTCTCCAATCAGCTCCTCTTGATCTTCCAGCTGATTAATGTCCAAAAAACCAGGTTCCAGGTGATGGAGCTCATGCCCTAAACACAGTTGCGCTGTAGCCAGAGCGGTACCGGCACCAGAGCGGACCCCATGAGTTGCCACTTCTCTAGCATGAACCGAGATATCCTATAGGCGATCTTCATGAGAAACTCCCCTGGCGTTGACTGCTGCAACTGTGCCATGTGCTGCCCGTTGGAGGATCTCATGGCGACTCTCTAGGTCAATTTTTCGGTGATGAGCCTCCTCAATCTCGCAACAAGAAGCAGCTAGTTGTTCCTCAAGATCTAATGAAAATAAAGGGTTATCGGATAAAGTCACGAATATAAAAGGAAAGACTCTTCAAAGAAATTTTACCTACTGCCCTAGCATGAGCTTCATCAGCCCTCATCTGAGCAACATTGGTCTTTTCTTTAGATGTAGAGAGGGCTATTTTAACGGTGTCGAGACATAGCTCGAGCTGACCTACCTCATGCATTGCTTCAGAATATAGGTTTTCAGCCTCCCTCCTTTCGCGGATAAGATTCTAGACATCCTGACCATCATATGATTCGGAGTTAGAGGATGAAGATGAAGATACCAGGGACCAAGTAAAATGCACAATCGATTATTGTCCAACCTACGCCAGAGTTGGCCGATGCACCGCAACATGAGAGGTAGCTCTGCATATTCGAAGGATTAATGCAAGGCAGCCATTGAGATAAGAAATCATTCCCTCTCACCCTTGGTGATAAAGGGGGACACGAAGGTGTGGAGGCGGATCCACGGCTTCTGGAGTTTCCTCGCTTGGACGCTTGCCGTGAACCATTGTTTAGAAGAAGACTAAAAGGAGAAAACGAAGAAGAAAAAATATGTGTCACAGCACAACAAATGAACACAAGCAATATTCCTTCTACTTCTCCTTGCCTCCAAATTTATAGCCCTAGGGGACCTCTATAGTGGGTTCATTGAGTTACACATGAGATTGGGGGGCATGTGTTCACACCGAAATTTAGAAAGATGCACAAGAAGCCCAAAACTCAGGGCGTCCACAATGGCAATTTGCAAATAGCTAGCTAGATGAGGCATAAAAATAATAAAAATGAACACCGTAGTAGAGAGTTATGTGAGTTGTGAGAGAGGTGTTTCTAGGAGATCGTGCTAGACTAGCTATTTGGGAGTCGCTAGCTATTTGATCTCTCTCCTTGATAACCAATGGAATTCTTTCTAGACTAGCTATTTGGGAACCATTGGGGATGCCCTTAGGGAAGTGTGTGTGAGTGTTGAATGTCGTTCCAACTTCCAATACCGTCCCCACCACTTATTATGCCAGGAACCATCGTAGAGCAAGGCTAATAATACAGCCGGCTTGCTGCCTTCTCTCAGCCCACCCATATACCTCTGTCCCTAAGAGAATGTAATTTTGGTATACGTGCTAGCTTAAGTGTTTCACGTTTGACCAAGTTTTTAGTAAATAATATTTGTTGGTATTTATTAAGTGCAAATAGAATATGAAGGATTATGCAAGCATACAGAATACCATTGTAGCATTTTACCGGGAGTATTCTAGGTATCATTATTTATATTTTACCACAGGAAAATAGTGGGGGTAAAGATTTATTGGAGAAGAAAGGAATGTCTACTAATCAACATACCAGCATAGCTAAAGCAGGGGTGAATATAATGATAGGAATTAAGCATAATGACACTCAGGGGATAGATCACTAAGATACTATAAACTAGTTAACTCAGGAGAACAATGGGTGAGGTAGATTCCTATGATATTCCTATTACATGGTCAAAGTATATATATATACACCCAACTATAGCTAAGACTAACTCTACTCTTGTGTACTTTGGGACGCTGCTTAGATATAGAGCACCACGAAGGATAACTCTACTGACGTGACTACGGTCCTACAATTTAAGAACCTGCTCACGTGGGGTGGACTATAGAGGATAGATGGGGCTATCACGTCCCACTGCTACTACACGGCTAGGGAATAGGATGCACTCACAAGCAAAGCATCGTGTAAGCACCACGTTTACATGAGGCTCGGCTACTTAGCCCAACCGGTAAACTAGCAAGTTAAGCGCTCTGTGAACCCGCACACAAAAGTAATGATAACCTTAACTAAGGAAGATATATATTCAAAGTAAGCATAGCCATGTAGATGGGAATATGATAAATTGATAATAAGTCTTACAAGATATAGAAGTGAAGATACAATGCTTTGCCGAGCCTCCAAGACTAGATCTAGAACTTGAGCATGAGCCCAACTCGACCCTCACTCCCTCACAACTAATCTACTACATTAGAGAGTTCTAGACCTAATTCTCCTAGCATGTGTTGATCTAAATGAGAGATATGAATTAGGGTTTCCAAGATGGCTCCACGGAGGGGGGGTAGGGGCTACTATATATAGGGGTAGTGTCAAATCTGGACCCTCGGATCAAAATGACATTGAGCAATGGCGTAGATTTGATCTTTAAGGCAGTGGAAAAACCGACGTTTAAGCGGAGGCTGATAGGCGGGACCCACAGGCCGGTCGGCCTAGGGGTTGGGCCGACCGGCCCACTACCGGCACCATTTGGCCCAATCTTTGGTGGTTTGCCTTCTGGATGATTCTAGATCCTTCCTAAGTTGGTTTCATCATGGATAAACATGATTTGCTCTGATGAATAGGTCCACCTTGACGATTTTCTGATTAAATCCTACTGCAAACACAAATTCATGGAATTTATTAGTTTAAACCCCTAGACCTTTGTTTGGTGATGGAATTAAGTATATATGCAGGTTATATTGATGATTTATGATTGATGTTAATGACCATCAATAAGGTCCCCCACACTTAACCTTTGCTAGTCCTTGAGCAAAGCCAAACTTAGTAATGGATCAGTAGTTGCTACAATGCTTTTACGCCTCAAAAGTACACATGCGTTCAATCCAAAATTCTCCTCCAGATTAGAATAAACTAATCTGACTTTCAAACTTACCCATATTAGCTTCAACCATGGGGCTTCTTAGCCTTCACTTGGGTCTTGAGTAATTGAAAGACAAAATGATCAAGTCAAGCACTATGTCTCAAGTTCTTTGTTCCACCATTGTTCCGGAGTTTTTGTAAGTTTTCAAAATAAAACTCAGAGATTCCATTGTATGACACTCTCAACTCTCTCAATATATGTGGTATTTGTGGATCCTTACCAAGGCATAAAATGATGTTATGCCTTTTCTCTTCCTAGCACTAAGGCTTATGTGGAGTTCATCGGTAGGGAGAAAACTAGAGCATACTTGCAATGCATATATTGTAAGTCAAACCTTGGATTCAAAGAGAGTTGAGACATACAATCAAATCAAGATGTGCATGTGTGTGGATATATGAGGTGGATATATATGGTGGCTAGCCTGATTCTACTTTGCTCCTTAAAAACTTATCTCTCTTTTGAAACTTGAAAACATTTGCTAGAGAACATGTGCTATCTTATTCATCTCTTTTTTCTTCTCTTTTTTGTCAGGCAGGCATCTGAGTACCCATTGTGTTAAATATTTCAGACACTTGTCCATTTTTTTCAACTATCTTTTTTCTTTTTATATGAATAACTTTTGCATAGCCCATGCCTCTTCTCCGCAACAAAACTTTTGAGAGATAGCAACAAGAACTTTGGAGGATTTATTTGGTGGATGGAAAACCTATCAAGCATATTTTTGGTGTTCACTCCCAGTATAGGAGTAAAACATTTTGGGTGGATCTAAATGGAATGTCATGTTTTTGCACCTACCCCTAGTGTAGGAGTAGTGCATATGTGGGTGGAGTGTACGTGATCTTGATTTTAAGAGCATGACAAGCCTCTCATAAGGGTCAATAAAGCTTGACAAAACTCAATGCAAAACAAGCAACATATCTGTGGAAGTTTTTCTAGCCTAAATAACATGATGGCTCTGGTAGGAAGTCAAGCTTTGTCATACAGGAACTCATCATGTAGCATTTTTGTATTTTTTAAAAGATAAATGTCCAAAACTTTAGTGTCACTTGGAATAAGATAAACAACAACTCAGACCTTCTCATATCATATCCGTCAATTACCTAGACTTTGATCAAGCATATGCTACCCATGAGTTTCAAGTTCAGAGTAAATCCTTATATCAAAACAATCTTATCCAAAACTCAGGAGAATTCAAGGCTAAAAACTAGATACTTGAAAGGAATTACAACAGAGCAACTATTCATCATTTCCATTTTAAGAGATGATCTTCAGAGTCCTTTTTTTATTTTATTCAGCACTTAAAAATAAACTAAAGCAAACTAGACACACTCTCTTTATTTTGTTTTCATTTTTAGATCACACATTATAACTATATATATCTATAAAGATAACTTTTATTTTGTTTTTAGTTATTCATCTTTTTTTTTTCTAAAACAAACTAAGAATAATAAAAGGAAAATAAATATTTATCTAGATACATGGGGGATGCCTTCTTCCCCATGCTGGCTGTTGTCGTGGTTGCTCAACGAGGTGGCTGGATGTAGAGGTGCTGGAATAGAGCCTTCCAATTTTGATTTTGTTTTTGTTGTTGTTACTGGAGGCTGGCCATCTCATGTCCCATGCTTAACTACCATTGCGCATGATTATGTAACATACCTTGTTTGACATCATTTGTCTCTTCAATGGTTACGAGTCTGTTGTCGAAGCGGTGGTAGACCTTCTAAGAGTCATGATACCCTCGGCCAGAGAAAAATGTGCATCCTCCCTGATGCCCACTTGAGGTTGCTTTATAATCTTGCCCTTGGTAGTTGTGGAAGTTCATTGATCGAGTACCTCAATTCACTCTTGAAGATAAGGATTCTTGAGGTGGCGCCTCTAGTAGTGGCACTTCCTATTGGTGTTTCGAGTAAACACCAATGAGTAGATTTCTAATATTGCGCATTGTTTACACCAAAATTTGGGAAGAGGAATGTGGGAACTCAAAGCTCCCAAGATTGTGTCATCAAGGAATCGATTGCATAAGGTCGATATCAGCTGATTCAAATACAACACTAGAATTGGCTCTCTTCAGATGACGCCAGCATATAACGACAAAAGCTACGGTTGGCATTGGAAAAAAAACATGTTGGGCTCTATAAAAGGGGAAAGATTAGGGTCCAAGTTATCTTAGATTAGGAATGTTTTCTCTTATGCCAAGGATTGTAATGAATCATACTTAAGTAGGATTCATGCTTAGGCTCCAGGTAGAAATATTGAACCCCAACTATTGTAAAAGGACATCCAATCAATCAAATACAATTTACCTTTTTTTGGCTCCAGCCAACCCTTAGGAGTAGGAGTAGAGTAGATCTTGGCGAGTTCTTTAGCAAGCAGGGTTGCATCGGTTCGGCCGACCTCTGACTTGTCTGTAAGTACCGTCATGGCTTATACTTCTATTTGTGTGGCTGCATCGATCCGGTCGACCTTCACTGTGAACTCTAGTATAAGCTAGTTATCGACTCTTGTCTAGTTCAAGGACGGCTACATCGATCCGGTCGACCTCCACTGCTCAAATTAGATTAAGGTCAAAGTTATTGACTCTACTTAAGGGTGGCATCCTTTGGGTAGATTCATTAAGTTACCGATCTTGCTGATGTTCTTATTATCGTTAGTTTGCAGCAACATCAACCTGCCCGGTCGAGATCGATTTATATCGACCTCATATCTTTTTAGTCCATCGCTTGCCTTGCTACAACACAATATTGTTCACCTTGAGCGATGGTTTATGTTTCATCGACTGTTTCTACTTTGATCTTGATCGTGCATAGCATGCGGTTAAGGCATGTATGATCTTAAAGAGGTTTGCTGGCTAGTTGAATCTGGTCTATAGTTCGCTATTATGGCTGTAACGATTCAGTCGATCCCCACTAATGACACTGTAGATTGGAGGATGCTAGTTAGTAGATCTATTCTTGATTAGGCATGACCTTAACTGTTTGCTATGCCTGCATCAGCTAAATAGCCGATCGCCTATGCGTTAATGCCTACAGTGTGTTTACATGATTCTGTTAAACGAGAATAGATCTATTTACTTTAAAGGTTTGATTTGTTGTCTTTATCACGGCTGCATAGATCCGATCGAACCCCACTATTAGAGATAGCAGGTTAGGTCTAATGAGTCCATAGGTTTATCCATGTGAAATAGTCGATTGTTCACACACCGTAGTTCCTTTTCACCCGAATCGACTAGCCGATTTGCCTGAGCCTTCACGTATAGCATGTCTTTCAGAAAGCTTATTGAAGTATAGATGGTTTTATGGTTTCTAAGGTTTTAGTTTGTTATTATCATCATAGGTGCCATCGATCCGGTTGAACCTCACTGTTGATGGTAACAGATTAGATTCAGAGCGTTTGTAGATCCATTTGTATTAGACAGTTGATTTGTTTCTCATGTTATATCCTTCATCGATTAGATTCATCGGCTCAATGCTTTATACTGGTAATATCTGCCTAGCTGATGATCTCACTTATGTCTACATGTACTATACCTGTCAACATAAAAATCAATCACTACTCATGAGCTTTATAGTCCATAACAGTCGATTTCTATGCGTATTGGCTATTTAGTCGATTTTCCCATCTGGCTACTCCCAAAGTGGCACACTTGGAACAGTCTAGGCAAAGACTAGCATGTTCTACCTTAAATTATTGATAAACTTTCTCTCCTTGTCAATTGCAGGTCAAATTGACTGGCATGTCTTAGGAGGAATTCATAGGATCGGTTACCCCTGCGTTGAAGCCAAGCGGATCTCCAGCCTTGCTCTATCAAGCAGATCCTTCCGGCTTGCCATGTGTCGACACATTTTCATGCCAACACACATTTTGGCACGCCCGGTGGGACCCCACAATTGTCATGGCGGCTTAAAACAACAGTGACATCCTTATGGTGCCTTATGAAGACCTACCTAATGGAGATAAAGATATCATCAGCAAAGCTATAGAAGAATTTCAGAACAAGTGTTTGTTGTCCTACACCAAGACACGTGACAATACAATTGTTCAAAAATATCCACTACCAAGAGTTCTGTTGCATGGGCAGACAGATGCAGATGAAGCTGAAGATAGGCATTTCTTCGTAGAGGCTGTAAACAAATTTGTTCATGATGCCATGTCGAATCATAATGAAGTTTTCTTGAACACATTCCACAACAAGATGAAAGAGGTATTTCGTGGGTTTTCAGTTGATCAGGTTGGGCCAGCTTATTACAACATTCCACATCCATCGACTCAGGGGACTAATCAAGCTGATACTAGCCATCAAGAAGCAGCACCAGCTGGCAATGATGATGTCCAGGTAGTTCAGAGCTCATCTGAGTAGACTCAAGGTGCTACTACTAATCAGATACAGTATAATCCTAGATCATTAGTATAGCATGTGTAACAGCCAACAGGGCAAGATTAGAACCAGATAGTTAATTTTGGCATATCAGGCCAAATACTGTCATCGGCTCAAAAAATAGCGCCATCAGTTCAAAGGATTCGTAAAGACATAGATCCTAATATCTATAACTAGAGACTTCAAGCAGCAAACTAGCGAAGGACCCAATAGATAGAGATTCCACATGGGTATCATTATGGCACAGATTAACCCTTCACATGATTCCAAACCTGGGGTATCAAGGTACCCAAAATTTTAATCCACAGATGGGCCAGCAATTGCAGAGTAATCCAACTTGAAATACTGATGAGTTGTTGCTTAGAGTGACTGAAATGATGAAGAATCAGTTTAGTTCGAAGCTGAAAGGGCAGACCTTCTCGTACAAATGCCCATATCCAGAATGGTATGATTTGGTCGCTCTTCCTACAAATTACAGGCCCCCAGAATTTGCTAAGTTCACTGGCCAAGATAGCACAAGCACAATAGAACATGTCAGTCGGTATCTTACATAGTTGGGCGAAGCATCCATTGAAGAGGCCCATCGAGTTCGCTTCTTCTCCTTGTCTCTATCAGGGCTAGCCTTCACTTGGTTCTCATCCCTGCTAGTTAATTCCATTGCCAATTAGGCTGACCTGGAGAAGAAGTTTCATATATATTTTTATATTGGGACCGGAGAAAAGAAAATTATCGATCCGACGACCATAAGGCAGAGAACTAACGAACTGGGCACCAAGTTTCTTCAGAGGTTCCGAGGGACTAGAAATTTGTGCTTCTCATTAAACTTGACTGATGATCAACTTGCTGCTTTGTCTATTCAAGGAATGTTGCCAACATGGAGAGAGAAGCTGCTGGGGCAAGAATTTAACAATTTAGGTCAATTGGCTCAACGAGTGGCAATGCTCAATAGCTAATTTTAGAATATGTGTAGAGATACCCAATTCTAGAAGAGTACCACAATGGCCGAAGCCTATAATCCATATTTAGTCGATGATGACTATGAGGATGATGAAGAAGAAGAGGTTGCTGCGGCTGAATCGAATTGGGGTAAGAAGACAGTAATGGTGTCAAATCCTTGGGGAAGAGGAGTTGAAGAAAGCTATGATTTCAACATCACAAAATCAGACAAGCTCTTTGATTTCTTGCTCAAGAAGGGACAGATCAAGTTGCTCGATAATCATGTTATGTTGCCCCCTGATCAGTTGAAGAACAAGAAGTTCTGCAAATTTCATAACGCCACTTCTCATTCCACTAATGAGTGCAGAGTGTTTCGACAACAAATACAGAGGGCTATTCAACACGGAAGGCTCAAATTTGATACACCTTGAAAGATGAAAGTTGATGATATTCAACACGGAAGGTTACTCAAAGAAAAGACTAAAGTCCTAACATCAACTAGATCAAGAGAAACTAGAACAGTCGATCCCGAGACGCAAATATCGACTAATGAATATAGAGAAATTAGAAGGCGTCGTGACCAACAAAAGAGCCGAAATGAGCAGGGAGAGATGTCAAAGGATGGGGCAACAAGGCCATGTTTTACGTCTCAAATTTTGTTGAATAAATAGCAGCAACAGAAGGAAAAGGATTATCAGTGTTGGCTAGAAGAGCGAGAATACCAGCGTCAACAGGAAAAAGAGAGGTATGAAAGAAAGCAAGCTGAATCGCATTGGAATTGTCCTTTCTTTAGACATTGCTGGAACGAAGGTTTGAAATTGCCTACCAGAAATAACTGTCCAGAGTGCAGCGAGCAATATTGGGAGTTTAGGCAATCTCAAACCAGCTGTTGGTCTATCCATGCTCAAGATGAGTATCATCATAATAACATAGATCGGCGCTTTAAAAATAGAAGTGTTCATGATTGGCTTGGAAAGTGAATTGTTGATCAAAACTGGGCTGATTATGAAGAAGAAAGTAATGAGGAAGAATATATTTGGCAGGAAGGCCAATGGTGTTCAGGGGGTCTGACTAGAAGCCAGAAAAGAAGAGTGCAATGCTTAAGGAATAGAGAATTAGAATAGGCTCAGGCATCTGGTAAACCTCAAATGTGGCGTGCTAAACAAATAGCCGATAGAGGGCAACCATCGGCTAATATTCAAATGGCTTTTCTGCTACCGTCAGAATTCAGGGCTCCAACAGATCAAGAAGTTTATTCAGATTTTGATGAATTGGAGTATGAAGAGATAGTTGCCAAGTTGATGGTTATACAATAGGCTATATTCGATAAGCCAGTCAAACATCGGTATTTAAAGGCTTTATATGTAAAAGGTTTTGTTGATGGGAAGCTGATGAACATGATGTTGGTGGATGGAGGTGCTTCTGTCAATCTTATGCCTTATACCACTTTTCGCAAGCTTGGCAAGGGATCAGGAGATTTAATTGAGACCGACATGATGCTTAAGGATTTTGGGGGTAATGCGTCTAAGAGCCGGGGGGCAATGAATGTCGAACTGACAATCGAGAGTAAGACTCTGCTCACCAAATTTTTCGTCATCGATGGAAAATGTTCATATAGTTTACGCCTCGGTCATTACTGTATTCATGCAAATTGTTGTGTGCCATCAACCATGCATCAATGTTTGATTCAATGGCATGGAGATGATGTCGAGCTGGTTCACGCTGATGAATCTGTGAGTATCGCAACAGCCGATCTAGTATTTTGGGAGCTAGAAGACTTTGAGTGCTTTTCTGGCAAGCTATGGGAAGGAGGCTTCATTAAGATCAGTAATGAAAGCCAATAGCCGATCCAAGAAGTCGGCTTCAAAAATTTGTCTTAATGGATAATCCAATAGATGTTACAGATGGTAAACTAGGGCATGGCTTTATGTTAGCCGATGAATTAGAAGAGATAGATATTGGTTCTGAAGATAGACCTAGGCCAATGTATATAAGTACCAAGTTGGATCCTGAGTATAAGCAAGAGTTAGTGGGTTTATTAAAGGAATTTAAAGATTGTTTTGCTTGGGAATACTATTAAATGCCTGGTCTAGACCGATTGATTATTGAACATCGGTTGCCAATCAAATCTAGATATCGGCCGTTTAAACAAGCTCTGAGGAGATTCAACCCAAATGTTCTTGATGGTATAAAAAAGGAGACAGAGAGGTTGCTAGAAGCGAAATTTATTCGATCGTGTCGATATGCAGAATGGATATCGAATGTTGTTCCAGTGTATAAGAAAAATGGGAAGTTAAGAGTTTGCATCGATTTTAGAGATATGAACAAAGCTACACCCATAGATGGTTATCCGATGCCGATAGCCGATATGTTGGTAGATGCGGCAGTCGGGCACAAGGTTATTAGTTTCATGGACGACAATGTAGGATATAATCAAATTTTTATGGCTGAGGAAGATATAGCAAAAATAACTTTTAGATGCCCTGGCGCAATCAGTTTATTTGAATGGGTTGTGATGTCTTTTAGTTTGAAGAATGCCGGTGCAACTTATCAGAGGGCAATGAATTACATTTTCATAAGTTGATCGGCA
The DNA here is from genome assembly GCF_019320115.1 of Miscanthus floridulus. Classification (NCBI taxonomy): domain Eukaryota; kingdom Viridiplantae; phylum Streptophyta; class Magnoliopsida; order Poales; family Poaceae; genus Miscanthus; species Miscanthus floridulus. The sequence continues at coordinate 59,656,080 of NC_089597.1, read as the reverse complement.
GGATTGTTGAAATTTACATTGACGACGTGATGGTAAAATCCAAAGGATACAAGGAACATCTAGCTGATTTGCGGGAAACTTTGGAGTGCACAAGAAAACATGGTCTAAAGATGAATCCTAATAAGTGTGCCTTTGGAGTATCAGCTGGACAATTCTTGGGCTTCATGGTCCATGAGAGAGGAATCGAAATTGGTCAAAAAAACATGAAAGCAATTGATGAGGCAGTGCCCCTGACTACTAAAATAGAGTTACAATCTTTGCGTGGTAAGATTAATTTTATCAGGAGGTTTATTTTGAATTTGTTGGATAGAGTTCTGCCGTTTTCTCCCTTGTTGAAATTAAAAAATGATCAAGAATTTAAATGGGGTGATGTACAACAAAAAGCGTTTGAGGAGATAAAAGAATACACGAAATGTCCACTCGTGCTGATCCTTCCTTAGCAAGGTAAGCCTTTTAAGTTGTACATATCGGCTGATGACCAAACAATTAGATCGGCCCTGATGTAAGAGTTTGAAGGGAAAGAGCGAGTTGTTTTCTATCTCAGTACGAGGCTTCTAGATCTAGAGATAAGATATTCTCCCATCGAAAAGTTATGCTTATGCTTATATTTCTCTTGCACTAAGTTATGACATTACTTGTTGTCGGCTGAGTGTACAGTCGTCTCCACGACTGATGTGATCAAGCACATGCTATCAATGCCAATATTAAATGGAAGAATGGGACAGTGGATTCTTGCGTTGTCAGAATTTGACTTGAGGTACGAATTGGCTAAAGCAGTCAAAGGGCAAGTAATAGCCAATTTTGTCACCCAACATCATAAGCCAAGTGTTGGCTATGTGGAGCCAGTACCCTAGATGTTGTTCTTTGATGGGTCATCATGCAAGCAAGGTGGTGGCATTGGTGTTGTTATTATTTCACCTCGGGGGCAAGTTTTGAGTTTGCTTTTCCAGCGGAACCAATGATTACCAACAACCAAGCAGAATATAAAGCTATTCTTAAGGGGCTTCAACTTCTTCATGAAGTAAAGGCTGAGGCAATTAAAGTATTAGGAGATTCGCAGTTAATTATTAATCAGTTGATTAGCCTATATGAGTGTAAAGAAGATACTCTGAGGGGATATTATGATGAGTGCCAAGGGTTGCTCAAGGAATTCCCTCATGTCTCTCTTCAACATATTCCAAGAGCACAGAATCAAGAGGCTAATCGTTTAGCTCAAAATGTGTCAGGTTATCGAGTATTTCAAGAGATCTTAAGTAGTGAAACCTTGAATAATGATTGGAGTTGAAATAGCCGATTACCTTAGGAATCTGTCACAGAAGGTTACCAGGAAGCTAAGGTATAAATCGACTAAATATGTTTTACTAGATGATCTGCTGTATTACAAAACAGTCGATGGGGTGTTGCTTAAATGCTTAAATCAAGAAGAAGCTAAGGTGTTGATGGGTGAAGTGCATGAAGGGATATGTGGAGCTCATCAATCGGCTTATAAGATGAAATGGATTATTCGCAGGACTGGATATTTCTGGCCAACAATACTGGAAGACTGTTTTGAATATTATAAGGGGTGCCAAGACTGTTAATGTTTTGGTAATGTTCAGAGATCACCCGCATCGGCTATGAATTCAATGATCAAACCATGGCCATTTCGAGGTTGGGGAATTGATCTAATTCGCCAGATTTTTCCGCCTTCAAGTAAAGGACATAAGTTCATTGTGGTAGCAATGGATTACTTCACTAAGTGGGTTGAGGCAATTCCTTTGAAGATGGTAACCTCAAAGAACATGGTTGATTTTGTCAAGGAGCATATTGTGTATCGTTTTGGGATTCCTCAAACTATCACCACCGATCAAGGGACAATGTTCACATAAGAAGAGTTTGGAGATTTTGCTGCTAGTATGGGAATTAAGCTACTAAATTCTTCTCCTTACTATGCTCAGGCTGATGGCCAGGCAGAGGCATCCAATCAGATTATGATTAAGTTGATCAAGAAAAAGATTGAGGAGCAGCCAAGAAAGTGGCATTCAACGCTTAATGAGGCATTATAGGCATATAGGATGGCCTATCATGGATCGATTAAAACATCGCCTTATGAGCTTGTGTATGGTCATAATGCAGTCCTTAAAACTAGATCGAGACGTGTCACATTGCAAAATAATTTGTTAGCCGAAGTCTACAAGAATCTTATAATAGATGACTTAGAGGACTTGAGTTGCCATCAACTGCGTGCTCTTGAGAATATTGAAGCCAATAAATTGAGGATTGCAAAGTATTACAATAAAAAGGTCAAGGGCAGACAATTTTCTGAAGGCGACTTAGTCTGGAAAGTAAAATTGCCGATCGGGTCAAAGGACATCAAGTTTGGCAAATGGTCGCCTAATTGGGAAGGACCTTATCGGATTAAACATTGTGTGCCTAGCAATGCTTATATTTTGGAAACACTAGGTGGAGAAGAAGAGTTTGAAAGAGCAATCAATGGAAAATATCTAAAGAAATATTATCCTAGCATTTGTATTAATACTTGACAACCGATTTGTTCAATGATCGGTTCTAATAGCCAATACCAGAAGGGTGTCGCCTCTAGTTCAAAAATAAACCCGAAGGGGGAAAAGCCGGTATGATATATATCGCCTATAAGAGCAAAGCAAACACGGATAAATTGATGCATGGAACATGAAGTACGAAGCAAAAGAGAAACCACTTATGACAAAGAGATTGTTTGCTAGTGTCACCTATTACAAGATACAGGCTAGAAAACACTTTGTTTACTTTGTCATCGGCCTAGGAAGTAAGGGCTATAGAGTTGGTGGGGTCAAAGAAATCCTCGACCAGGCGCTCATGATCCCTAGGGTGTTCAGTGGCTGGAAAACCAAGGGGAAGTAGCCGAAGCTCATGGCTAGAGCGGTCTTACGTAGTAGCCAACACCATGGCAGCATCATGACGAATGCCATGAAGAGCGACCTCTCTAACATGGTTCGGGATGTCGTGCAAGCGAACCACTAGAATGGCGCCCCTAGCATTGACGAATCCTATTGCGTACTCCGTAGCTGATCAGAGGCTTTCTAGCTAAGCTGATAGATCTAAAAAGATTCAAGAGAGGGATGATCAAGGTCTTGAAGATAAAATTAAGAAGAGATAGAAAGTTGTGGTAGGCATCTCTCCCATGATTTTGGCCTCAGCCTTGGCCAACCTATCCTCCACCGGGTCGGCCTCAGAGGGTGATCGGCATCGAGCCGTGGCTAGAGCCAATTTTGCGATGGAGAGGCAGTCGACGAGCTTCTAGCTAGCCCGATCAATGGAGGCAAGCAGATCGTCATTGTCTATCCACCTCCTCGGGTAGCAGGGGAGCTAGCAATGAGTTGTTGTTGAGGATGACCCTGGCAGTTGAGTGTAATCGGCCCTATGCTCCGGGATGATGGGAGCATCCTGGGTTGCACCCTCCTGATGACGAAGACGCCGACGTGGTGATACAGATCCATTGAAGGCCTCCTCAGCAGACCTCTTGCCATTCTCCATGCCTTCAAAACTATGGGAAGGTAGAATCACACCAAAGATACGGAAGGTTTGGGACAAAGTAGGTTGTTTTTCGATCCATAGCCATGGCCCGTATATATAGCCCAAGAGGTGAGAAGATAGGCTTCACCAAAGTTATGGAATTAAAGTCAGATATGGAAATGGATCGACACTCCAAAAATTCAGGGGGTGGATCATGAAGATACAACAAATTCAGACTTATTGCTTCCCATAATTACAAAATATCGTGGGATTGATATGAAAGGTTTGCATTGACTGGCGATCAGCCCACCAAGACTTCTTTGGATTGAAGAAAGTCTGGATCCCCATAAGGCTAAAGGTCATCATGGACCCAGTCACATCAACCCATTGATAAAATTGCATCAGGGGAAGGGGAAAGGCCACCTGCTTAAAAGATGCCCATATACCCAACCAATTTCTCGGTGACTGGGAAACAATGGGAAAGAAAGCCACCTACTAAAGAATGCTCATCTCTCGGTGGCTGGGAAACCGTGGGAAGGAAGTCTATGGTTTTCTCGATGGGCATTTGATGAAGTAAACATGGGGAAGGTGTCCACACATTTTAGCCCTTGCAAACACTAGAACGCTCTACGATCATGGTGAGAAAACTTAGGTGATGTCACAAGAATTCTTCTAACCATAGTAGCTGATCCTCTTGCTCGACAAGGCGCTAAAATGAGCGACACAATCACCCTATGCACAAGAATTCTTCTAACCACTCAAGATCCTCATAGCGATGAATTAGACCATCGAGGGTCCGGTGGAGCCAAGGGCACTCGAGGAACTAAGCAGAAGAGAAACAAAACTGAGTTGTTGAGTTGCTCTCGCCAGAGTCGGATAGACATGCCTAGAAAGATGGATTCAAGCGCTCGTGAAGCAATGATGCTCTCATAAAGTTTTGAAACATGGGCTCATAAGCTGGCAAAGACATTGACTGGTAGTAGACCCCAGATCAGGATTCTCGTGACTACGGACCTATCGGAGGCACAGGCATGAGCATTTTTGAATAAAATTATTTTTATCCCAAAATTGGGGGCATGTGTTTACACCAAAATTTGGGAAGAGGAATGTGGTAACTCGAAGCTCCCAAGATCATGTCATCAAGGAATCGATTGCATAAAGGTCGATATCAGCTGATTTAAATACAACACTGGAATCGGCTCTCTTCAGATGGCGCCAGCAGATAACGATAAAAGCTACGATTGGCGTCGGGAAAAACATGTTGAACTCTACAAAATGGAAAAGATTAGGGTCCAAGTTGTCTTAGATTAGGAATGTTTTCTCTTATGCCAAGGATCCTAATCTATCATACTTAAGTAGGATTCATGCTTAGGCTCTGGGTATAAATATTAAACCCTGGCTATTGTAAAAGGACATTCAATCAATCAAATACAATTTACCTTTTTTCGGCTCCGGCCAACTCTTAGGAGTAGGAGTAGAGTAGATCTCGATAAGTTCTTCAGCAAGCAGGGCTGCATCAGTCCGGCCGACCTCCGACTTATCTGTAAGTACCATCATGGCTTATACTTCTGTTTGTACGGCTACATCGATCCGGTCAACCTCCACTGCAAACTCTAGTATAAGCTAGTTATCGACTCTTGTCTAGTTCAAGTACGGCTGCATCGATCTGGTCGACCTCCACTGCTCGAATTAGATTAAGGTCAAAGTTATCGGCTCTACCTAAGGGTGGCGTCCTTCGGGTAGATTCATTAAGTTATCAATCTTGCTGATGTTCTTATTGTCGTTAGTACCATCATGGCTTATACTTCTTTTTGTATGGCACTGACTTCCGACTTATCTGTAAGTACCATCATGGCTTATACTTCTGTTTGTATGGCTGCATCGATCCGGTCGATCGCCACTGATGGCACTATAGATTGGAGGATGCTAGTTAGTAGATCTATTCTTGATTAGGTGTGACCTTAACTGTTTGCTATACCTACATCGGCTAAATAGCCAATCGCCTATGCATTAACACCTACAGTGTGTTTACATGATTCTGTTAAACGAGAATAGATCTGTTTACTTTAAAGGTTTGATTTGTTTTCTTTATCATGGCCGCATCGATCCGGTTGAACCCCACTGTTAGATATAGCAGGTTAGGTCTGATGAGTCCATAGGTTTGTCTGCGTGAAATAGTCGATTGTTCACACGCCGTAGTTCCTTTTCACCCGAATCGGTTATTTTAGCCGATTCGCCTGAGCCTTCACGTATAGCATGTCTTTCGGAAAGCCTGTCGAAGTATAGATGGTTTTACGGATTCTAACATTTTAGTTTGTTATTATCATCATAGGTGCCATCGATCTGGTCGAAGCTCAGTGTTGATGGTAACAGATTAGATTCAGAGCGTTTGTAGATCCATTTGTATTAGACAGTCAATTTGTTCACATGTTATATCCTTCATCGATTAGATTCATCGGCACAATGCTTTATACTGGTAATATCTACCTAGCTGATGATCTCACTTACGTCTACATGTACTGTACCTGTCAACATAAAATCAATCGCTACCCATGAGCTTTACAGTCCGTAATAGCCGATCTCTATGCGTATTGGCTATTTAGTCAATTTTTCCGTCTGGCTGCTCCCACAGCGGCACACTTGGAACTGTCTGGGCAAAGACCGACATGTTCCACCTTAAATTACTAATAAACTTTCTCTCCTTGTCAATTGCAGGTCAAATTGACTAGCACGTCTCGAGAGGAATTCGTAGGATCGGTTACCCCTACGTTGAAGCCAAGTGGATCTCCAGCCTTGCTCCGTCAAGTAGATCCTTTTGGCTTGCCCTATGTCGACACATTTTTGTGCCGACATGCGTCTGGCCCGGATGGTGTGCTAAGAGGACACGAGGTTTATACTGGTTTAGGTAGAATGTCCCTACATCTAGTTCATTGCTACTGCTCATGTTACTAGCACTGAAAAGATCATAGTAGGGGTTACAAATGGGCGAGAGAGGGACAAGTCCCAAGTCTCTAGTGGAAAGAATGAATGGGTACCGAGAGCTCGATCGATGCTCGACTATGTGTTCGAGGTTTGATGCTAGTAGTTTTGATCTAATGTGGTGCGATGTGAATGCCCCTTAATGGGAGGCCCTGCTTTCCCTTTTATAGGCCAAGGGAAAGCACGGGTTACAATGGCAGAAAAGAGGAGAACGAGAGGGGGGAGGAAATCCTTCATAGTCACCGAGCCTCCCCTTTCCTTTGTGCGAGCCCCACTGACATGGTAGGTGGTGATAGGGATAGCTCCAAGCTGGGCACCTGTCCGCTGATGATGCCATGCCCTGGCGTTGTCAGTGGGGCATGATGTCCCACTCCGCCCCAGCGGGCGGCGCGACGAAGCAGCGTGCTGATCAACGGCCATACAGGGAGTAGGCAACATAGTGACCATGCATCCGTCACTGTGGGCAATGTGAGTTCCCTGGAAAGACATGTCACGGGGATGGGTCATGTTGAGACGTACATGATGCCAGAAGTTTGACCTTGGGTTGTACTTTCTAGCCCGTAGTGGTTGGCGGCGATGTGAGCTCCCATTAGGAGCTATGCCCTCAGACGTTGGGTGAGGCAGAGCCAGCCCTCAGATGTTAGGTGAGGCAGAGCCCGCCCTCAAGGGTCGGGCGAGATGGAGCCCGTGGCCTCGATGTCAGGTGAGGTAGAGCCCATCCCTAGAGGTCGGTGAGGCAGATCGCATGACCTTGGGGTTGGGTGAGGTGGTGCCCACCCTTAGAGGTTGGGCGAGGTGGAGCCCACCCTTAGAGGTCAGGCGAGGCAGAGCCCACGGCTTCTATGGCGGATGAGGTGGAGCCCACCCCTAGAGGTCAGGAGAGGCGGATCACATGACCTTGGGGTCGGGTGAGGTGAAGCCCATGGCCAGAGGTCGAGCGAGGTGGAGCCCACGGCCTCGGTGTCGGTTGGAGCTGTAGTCGCACCTTTGACTGCCTGGATGGATTAACATATAACAAACATTAGCCCCTCCTCTTTAGGTACCCTAGTATTAGTCCCTAACAGTAGCCCCCAAGCTTTCGGAGGAGTAGAATACTCCTTCAGAGGCTCTTCCGAACTGGGGACCCTAAGGGCTTTGGCCTTCTTCTATAGCCCATGACATAACCTAGGAATGGTGGTTCCCTTTCATCGAGATCGGACCCTTCGCGGGTATGGCCATGAGATTTGGTTGTTTGGAAAAGGTCTTTCCTAATTGGGGCCCGATATCCCATTCGCGGGGATCCAGCTAAGCCAGCTGGTGACCGATTCCAAATTCTTAGCGGTCAATCCATATAGTTCTCTAATCCGTTCGACTAGTTTCCGAGGGCTCTCTACCTTCCTTAGGGAAAAACCATGGATCGTATCCAACCGAGACTCGAATATGGGCCAGGATGCCCACAACGCTTGTGCGCCTAGGTGCTGGTTGCTAGCAGACCCACCCCTTTCTACTTCCTTACCTTGAAGGTGCCCAGAGCGGTTGTCAAACCCATCGATGGGCCAACCTTTGAGCTCCTGGGGCCAGATGGGCCATAGAGGTGTTTTTAGATCCATATTCCTTGCACTTGCGATGAATTGTGACCCGTCTGGAGAGGCAAAACATCCAGTGAGTTTTCCAAGGGAACGGATAGAGATTGCGTGCGCATATCTTGTGGCGTGACATTGTGGTAGATCATGGTAGGTGCGGAGACCTAGGCAGGTGGTTGGTTTCCTCGTGCCCTTCACCCCTATAAAACTGAAGGGTTCGCCCCCTGGGTTTCATACCTTGCCTTCGCATCTACAATCGCCACCACTAATCGCCTAGGCTTCCTACATCCATGTCCCTACCGCTGTCAAGCTTGCATCCACCCGCCCCCATCTTCCAATGGATCTGTGGTGCCACTCTAACATTACCTTCCAGCGTATGGAGGGCCTCATCCGTCGCGGTCTTGTCCACACACGGACCTCAGCCGAGGAGTGGCTACTGCCCAGCGAGGATGATCTACCGTTGCCGTCCGATGGCTACGTGGTGTTGTTCGTGCACTTCCATGAGCGTAGGTTTGCTACCCCTACCCTAGATTTCTTCAGGGGCTACTGCACTACTATAAGATCGAGTTGCAACACCTCAATCACAACAGGATACAACACATGGCAGCGTTCATTGCCTTGTGTGAGGGATTCCTAGGGATCAGCCCCCACTTCAATCTCTAGAGGTACTTCTTCACCATCAACCTCTAGAAGAAGAGGGAGAAAAGCGGCAGGCAGGAGCTGCACATGCCGATAGGGTGCGCTAGCATCCAGCTCTGAAACAATCGAGTCGGCGAGTACCCGCCGATGTGGCTATCGACATCCAACAAGGGGTGGCACTCATAGTGGTTCTACCTCAAGAACGTCGCCGCCGCCACCTTGCCGGAGTTCACCGGGCTCTTGATCAAGGAGGCCCCAGAGTCATGGAGGAAGTGGGGCATCCTAGAGAAGGACAAGAAGAAGATCCAGGATCACATCGCCGCCATCCACATCCTAAAGGGGAGTGGCCTGAAAGGGGTTGGGTGTCATTAGGGCTACCATGCAAGGAGGGTGGCACCATTGATGACACATGTGCTCCCACTGTATGTGATGGCACCCAAGGCGTCGTTTGATGGAACGACGCTCACCGAGGGGGTGCTCCCCAACTTCGAGATCATGCAACGCATCAAGGAGGTGATGGAGCCTTTGTGGGATGATGCGGGCGCTCCCCTCAACATCATCTACCTAGTGTCGGGGCATCCTCCGATGCGGCTGGAGCGAGGCCATGTCATCTTTGTAAGTCTCCCTTTTCTTGCCCTTTCTTCAATTGATTTCCCAACCCCTTGATGTTAACTTTGAGGGAGGCGGGACTAGCCGAGGGACCTCATCCTCATGGATCACCCAACGTCGTTATCGAGGGATTTAGCCATAAGGACAGTGAATCACATCAAGGATGAATAGCTGAGGAAGGTGAAGGAGGACTAGAAGAGGAAGAAACAACGGGAGTTGTAGGTGCGGGAATAGGGGGAGGACACCGACAGTGGCAACGATGATGACGATGGTGATGATGATGAGGTAGCCGATAATGTCGAGTGGGAGATCCTAGAGAACAAGCATGCGCTGATAGGTATCGGTTTGTCCTTGCAGGCATCGGGACCCTTCCTGTTCCATGGAGGGGAGGGTACGTCTTGGGGGCCAATGGAGGTAGGACATACCGTCAGCCTCCCCTAGGAGTCAATAGGAGCAAACAGTTTAGCCATCATGCCCGAGGTGCTAGCAGAAGTGGGTGTCTCCATCGTCGTGCCCCAAGATCCAAGGGGAGCGAGCCCATCTGCCTAGGAGCAGGGGGTAGGCTCAAAATGGCCTCGCCCTGACAAGGCATAGCAGAGGTCGAGGGGGTTCACCCCCCAAACATGGTGAGTCATCATCTCCTCTATTTTTCCCTATTTTGGTTAGATTTTATCATGACTTATGCTTTTCGTTTCTTGCAGCGTCGGAAGGCAGCATAATCCTTTGGCGCTGGCACCAAAGAAGAGCATTGCCCTCCAAGCGAGGCGGTAGCCGTCGGCTAGTGCCATGCCCATTTCAGGCGGGAGCGATGCTAGTGCGACCACATCTTTGGCTGGACAGGCGCCGCCACCATGCCCTCGATGGGATAGGCAAACATGGGGGCCCAAGGGGCTCCTTTGGAGGTCACCAAGCAGCCAGCGATGGCGGCGATACTGCTGCCAATGATAGGGCAGATGGGGCTGCTGACCATGCTCATGGCGCCGACCATGGTCGGCGCAACATAGCCGATCGTGACCCCACCAATGTAGGTGGAGGTGGAGGTGGCGCCTGAGGTACCGGCGCTACCCGCGTCATTGGTAGCCCAGGTGACAGAGTCTGGCATGGGCTAGATGGAGGGAGATGTGGCTGTGGGGTCCCCAAATGTCATGGTGCTTGGGAGAGGTCGGTGTCTATACCGCTAATCCCTTCTATCATCGAAGGAGGCGTCTCGACGAGGGCATCACGGCGAGAGGGATTGGCGATGCTTGGAGTCAGCGAGGAGTCATCTCTGGCCTAGACATCGGTGGGTGGTGACACACCTACACAGAGCGAGCCCCTTCTCAGGTGGACAAATCCACAAGACCTGGCATCAATGCTTTTCACCCTCGATGACGCCGCTGAGAGCATGGAGTGAGAGAGCCTCGACATGGGGGTTGCATCCATGCTCTAAGCCCGAGACCATGCCCAGGGTGCCTTGGCCGATGTTATTGTTCCCACTAGCTGGGTATTTGCTTGATCCTGCTTCTCACCCTTTCCTTTCTCCGCATATTTTTGTATTCTAACCATCATCTCCTTTCAGTCCCTTATCGCTCATAGCTTGGAGAAGTCTCGATTCCTTCATGAGCAGAAGGAAACCTAAAACCACCTCATTGAGGAGGCGCCACTGCGTGGGGAGGTGATGGCTCAGCTTGCTACCACCTAGCAAAAGGTGGCTGAGCTAACTCCCCTTGCTGAGGAGAAGGACAGTCTTCGGTCATGGGTGGCCATGGCCCGTCGGCATGCTAAAGAGGCTGAGAGGGCGTTCAAGGCCCCGTCGGTGAGATCACGGAGGGACGATGAGGAAGCCACCAAGGTTAGGAAGGAGCAGGACGAGCTGCTCTAGAAGGATGTTGAGACCCGCCAGCAGATCCTTGACCTCCTGGCCGAGGTCGAGAAGCAAAGGGAGCTGAAGCTGGGGGCCAAGGAGAAGCTCACGGCCCTAGAGAAAAGGGCGAGTCTGGATGCTACGGTGGTCGCCTGGCTGTGCAAGGAGCAGGATGAGCTGCTCCAAACCATAGAGAGGCTCTGCTTGGAGCATGGTGTGGCTCACAAGGAGCGTGACTATGCCCTCTGAGAGCATGATCTAGCCTACCAAGAGCATGACAACACCCAGCAGACGGTTGGCTCCCTCCAGGCCAAGCTCAAAAATGCGACGGCCTAGAAGCTAGAGGCCGAGAGTGTCTCTACCAGGCTGGCAGTGGACCTCAATGAGGTGAGGAGGAATCTTTAGGCGGAGAGTGACAAGCTCGGTATCCTAAGCACCACCCTCGGAGTGGTCTATGACAACCTTGAGGTGGTGTGGTCGAAGGGGACCAGCTTGCTCATGGCCCGTGCTGTCAAGATCATGGCTCAGGTGCACCAGCTCGAAAGGAATGCCCTTCACACTGGGGTTAATCAATCCTTCATGATTGCTCATTCTCATTACGAGGACAACATCGACTTGGAGATGATGAGCCATGGCTTCATGCCTTGCTATGAAGCCCATGAGCTAGAGGAGATGGAGACGGCGGTGGCTCCCCTTTCGTAGGACCTAGTGGATAGGATAGAAGACATAGTTGTCCCCCGGATGGGCTAGTTAGTCAGATAGGTTAGATTGTCATTATTGTAATCAGCAGACAAGTACCTACCTTTGTGTATCATTTAAACAAACTCATCATTTTGTTTTGTTTGACCAAGTCTATTAATCTATTTTGGTGCATTCCAACCCTTCCATTTGTTAAGACCATAGAGCTCGAGGTGTAGGAGGGAAACTCTAATCATGCTAGTGAGCAAGAGTGCCATAGCCGCTGGGGCGTGGGTTTCTCATAGTCCGACCAGCCTTACTCAGTCGTTCGTTTCCACAGACCTTGCTACTAGGTTTAACATGAGGAAGGGTGTCGGGCATGGCAACTATTTCAAAATGGGTGTATTTATACCCTTATCAGTCCCCGAGTGAGATCCGACCCCTTGCCATTGCTGGGGTCGGGTGTCACTAAAGATCGATGAGAGGATAGCGAAACTAGTAGGAGAAAGCGTTTCTTGTTTTCATGCGTACCCCCTCCCTAGGATTTGAGCTTCGTTCTATGACCGCGCATTCGATCTCCTTATGACTCCAACTTTCCTCGAGCCCCCGCGCATAGTAGGGGTCCGGTCGAGGGTTGGCTCATCTTTGTGATAGTCGCCCCATCTGTGGTTTCCACAACTAGAGGGGTTGAGCTAACATCACTTGCCTTGATGGCTCAAGTGACGCGCTCGGTGAGCTCACTAATGGGCATGTTCGAGTGGAATCCAGGTCCATTGTTTGTGACAGGGTTGGCATAGCCCTCATGTGGCATTCCACTGCTCCTTAACCCACCTCCTAGCAGATGCCTGAGCCATTCCAGGGAGCGGCTCCGGTGACCCGATGGCCTCCCCTCAGTGGTGATTCTACGGGCTTGGCTCAAGGTTAGAATCAAACGAGAAGATTGATATGACCCTGTCCACTTCCAAGTGGCTCAGGTGAAGGCTGCTGGGCCTCATCTGTGTTTTCTTCCCTGGCCCTATTTGACATGAGGTAGCCTTGGGCCCTTCATGGGCTAGCCTTCGAACCCTGGTCTCCTGATTTTGGGTCGGGCGGCTCGAGCCCCCGAGCCCCATGGGGTTCGTTAGGGGTCAGCCAGATTTCATGCATCACCCCGTCCTCGGTTTCTGCAACTAGAGGGACTAAGCTAACGACACTTGCCTCGATGGCTCGAGTGTCGCACTCGGTGAGCTCGCTAACAGGCACGTCCGAGTGGAATCCGGGTCTGTCATCCGCTGATGGGGTCAGCATAGCCCTCATGTGGCATTCCACTGCTCCTTAACCCACCTCCCGGTAGATGCTTGTGTCGCTTTGGAGCAACTTAGGTGGCCCGCTGGCCTCTCTTTGATGGAGATTCTATGGGCTTTGCTTGAGGTTAGGATCGAACAAGAAAGGTCTAGATGTCCCTATCCGCTTCTGAGTGGGGTCGGGCAAGGCCACTGGGGCTCATCTAAGTTTTTCTCCCCTGGCTCTGTTTGACATGAGGCATCCTTGAGCCCTTCATGGGCTAGCCTTTGAACCTCGGTCAGTTGCTGCTCATGTCGAATGAGATGACTACCGCTTCGTGACGCGATGCGATGTGTTGTGATGTAATAATTGCATATGCAATGCTTGGATGTATGAGATGAATGTTTGAATGAATGTATGATTGAATATATGAATGAATGTATGAATGCATATGCAATGCTTAGATGTATGAGATGAATGTATGAATGAATGTATGACTTGAATGAATGAATGTTTGAATGCGTATATGAATGAATGTATGAATGCATATGTATTGGAAAAAGTAAAGTGGGGGTTCGGTAAAGTTACCTCGATGGTTTGAGTTACAGGTTCAGAGAGCTCTTATCTAATATGTCTATGTGGGGTCCAGGTCCACCATTCATGATGGAGTTGGTGTGACCTGCATGGGACATTCTACTGCTCCCTACCTGTCTCTCGGGCATGGCCAGAGCTGTCTGATCGACTTTAGGTGACCTGCCGGTTTCTCCTCGATGGAGATTCCATAGGTGGGCCCCTCCAAACCCTTCCCAAGAAGGTGGAGGCTAAAGCCTAGGGTGCGGGGATAAAAACTCTGATCACGCTAGTGAGCAAGGATGCCATAGCTGCCAAGGTGTCGGTTTCTCGCAGTTTGACCAGGTTGACCTAGTGTTTGTTCCCGCACACCTTGCCTCTAGTTTTGTGACATGAGAAGGGGTCAGGCATAAAGAATGTCTAGCGAATAGATATTCTTGCCAGCCCTGAGCGAGGCCTGACCCCTTGCCGTTGCTGGGGTTGGGGGCTTGATAGTGAAATAAATGTGCGTAAAGTAAAGGTGACCCATCTCTCGGTAGTGGCCCGAATCTTTTGATCGATTTGGGTGGCCCACTGGCCCTTCCTTGGTGGAGATTCCATAGGGGGGCTCCTCTGAACCCTTCCCGAGAAGGCAGAGGCTAAAGCTCAGGGTGTGGGGACAACAACTCTAATCACGCTAGGGAGCAGAAATGCCGTAGCCGCTGGGGGTGTAGGTTTCTAGCGGTCCAACCAGTTTTGCTCAGAGTTTGTTTCCACGCACTTTGCCTTTAGGTTTTAGCACAAGAGAGGGGTTGGGCATCCAGAATATCTACCGAATAGACACCCTTGCCAGCCCTCGAGCATGACCCGACCCTTGCCACTGCTGGGGTCAGGGGCTCGATAGCGAAATTGATAAGAGAAAATGTGCGTAAATAAAGGGTGACCTACTAGCATAGGTCATGCGTAGGTCGTACCTTGATGGCATGAGTGATGGATTTGGGGTGCCCTTACTAGACACATTCTAGTGGAATCTAGGTCCGTCGTTCGTGATGGAGTTGGCAAAACCTGCGTGGGGCGTCCTATTGCTCCCTACCCATCTCTCAGCATCAGCCAAGCCATCCGATCGACTTGTGTTACTTGCTAGATTAGGACTTACCTGCGAAAATAGGGGATGAGAACATCTTGCCCAAAAACTTGGCTAGGCAGATAAGTCAGGCGACAAACTTGTAATAAATGGACAAGCTCTTAGATTTTTGTGTGTGGCCAAACAGTTTTTTAGCCCTTCTCCCCCTTTTGTATAAAAAGGTTAGCATGTTCCGATCCTTTCCATCCTCAAGACCATAAAGCTCGGGGTGCGGGTGAGCAAACTTGGATTATGCTAGTGGGCAAAGGTGCCGTAGCCCCGAGGCATAGGTTTCTCGCATTCCGACAGTTTTACTTGGAGTTTGTTTTCGTCACCCAGCTTCTAGGTCTCAACGTGAGAGGGGGGTCGGGCATGAGAAATGTTCACCAGGTGGATATACTCTTAGACGCGCACCGACCTCTTCGGTAGCTAAGGCCAAAACACCCAGGATGCGGGAAAACAAAACTCTGATCACGTTGGTGAGGCAAAGGCCCCGTAGCTGCCGAGGCATAGGTTTTCTCGTAGTCCAACTAGTTTTTACTTAGCGTTGTTTCCACAAACCTCGCTTCTGGGTCTTAACGTGAGAGAAGGTCGGGCATAGAGAATGTCTACTGGATAAGTATGCTCTTATTAGCCCTCGAGTGAGACCCGCCCCCCCCCCCACCATTGCTAGGGTTGGGCGTCACCTAAGATTGAGGCGTTGATAACGAAACTAATAAGAGAAAGTTTGCGTATATTAAGGGTAGAAAAGTGACGTAAGCTCTCGATGTTAACAGGCATTGACAAAAACATCGCCGTCGATGGCCTTGAGCTTCTAGGCACCTAGTCAGAGCACCCCCGTGACAATGTGCGATCCCTCCTACGACGGAGAGAACTGGTGGTAGTTCTTGCTGCTTTGGACAAAGCAGAGCCATAGGTCCCTGACATTGAAGGCCTGACCTCACACTTGACAGTCGTGGTACTAGTGCAATGCTTGCTGGTATTTGGCTGAATAGAGGAGGGTGATGTTGTGCACTTCATCTAGCTAGTCTCCTTCATGTGCTCACTGGTGTTGAAGCCCCAGACAAGAACCGCTTTAAGAGGCCACAATCCTTGTATAGGTGCTTGATAGGGAAAGCATGGTTCGGGCATGGCCCTTTGAGTAGCCTCTCGAAGTGGTTCGGGGTACCCCTCGATGGGCCTCCAGCCTCCCTTACGGTCGGTAGTGGCCACAAGCGAGCCCTTGCGCCACTATTTGGTCTTCTTGTTGTTGGGATGGTTGGAGGCACCTTCGCCGACGTCCTCATCCTGCTTCACCTTGCCCTTGAGGATGCATCAGCCAAAGGCCTAAGGTCCTAGCAAGCTGGGGCTCGAGCTTCTGTCCTCGCCGCTATCGTAGCGTCCGCCATGACGTGGGTGGTAGCTGTGGCTACCCCCCTCCCTCAAATCACCGTAGGTATGCTTGTGGGCATCGAGGATGTCGCATGCGTTGTGGTGGAGGCCGAGATGCTCATGCACCAGAACGATGGTGCGTGGCCTACCGCCTTGCTACACCTTGTGGATTGACATGTCCTCATCAGGTTGTTCTGAGGGCACGTTATGCCTGGGGGTGTCGAGGGTGTCGTGTGAGTCATGGTGGGGGTCGAGACGCGCTCATGCACTGGAACCACGGTGTGCGGCCTACACGGGAGCACTATAGGGGTGCTCCGGACGAGGTATTCTGGAGAGAGCGGCTCTCCTCCGGCAAGCCTCATCATGATGTTGGCGAACAAAAAAGTGAGGTGGCGTAGGTCCTCCTAGGATGGTCGGGGTGCCAGGAAGGCACTGAGCTAGCGTTCTAGCCTCCCATAGTTGAAGTTGAGGAGCTGGTCACTTCCAGCGGCATGGGCCTCCGGTGCATGCAACTGTAGCTCCTCTAGCACCTTAGCAATTGCGCTAAGGCCAGTGGAGTGGAGAGGTTGGATGGCGGTGGAAGCCTATGCCAACTCTCCTTCCATCATGGCGATGAAGTCTAGGTCCCCGAAGCACATGTGCGCACCTGAGACCTAGCTGACATTGCGATTAGCCATCCAATGCCTGGTGTGGATGTTGAGACACGCAAAAGGCCTCTACTTGGCGCACCAACTATCGGTGTTTCGAGTAAACACCAATGAGTAAATTTCTAATATTGTGTGTCTATCCCGGATGGTGTGCTAAGAGGACATGAGGTTTATACTGGTTCAGGCGAAATGTCCCTATGTCCAGTTCGTTGCTGCTGCTCGTGTTACTAGCATTGAAAGGTTAATAGTAGGGGTTACAAACGGGCAAGAGAGGGATAGGTCCCAAGTCTCTGGTGGAAAGAACGAATCGGTATTGAGAGCTCGGTCACTACTTGGCTAGGTGTTCGAGGTTTGATGCTAGTGGTTTTGATCTGATGTGGGGCGATGCGAATGCCCCTTAATGGGACGCCCTGCTTTCTCTTTTATAGGCCAAGGGAAAGCATGGGTTACAATGGGAGAAAAGAGGAGAATGAGAGGGAGAGGAAGTCATTCAGAGTCGCTGGGCCTTCCCTTTCCTTTGTACGGGCCCCAACTGACATGTCAGGTGGTGACAAGGGATAGCTCCATGCGGTGGAGCCTATCAG